>NW_005842217.1:486979-539352 GCF_000455745.1 Alligator sinensis
CCCCCCAAGGTCTTTGGAAAACTTTACTGAGCATGCCTCTGCTTGTTCTCAGCTTCATTTGTCTGTGTGGTCATTGTGCCATTTCATGCACTTGCTTCTACGGAGGCTGTTACGTCCCTTGAGTCTTCCAAATAATCCCCCTGCCCCCCTCCGCTATTATTTGTAATGACTTTTTTTTTTTTCTTTTCAGCTTCAAACTGAAATCAGCTGCTTGCCTGAAATCTGGCTTTCCAATGAATGTAAGATTGGCTATGGACGCTTGTTCATAATTCTGGGATTGAGTTCAATAGTTGGGCTGAGCAGGTATTTGTTTGTAGGGTTGCCTATGTGCTCTGAGCCGACTCCATTTATCACCGGGGAGTTGTGCGGGGTGTCGGGCTGTGCAGACTAATTTATAGTTGTGATGGCATCTCGTGGACTAGATTGGGTTGTAAATAACTGGCCTAATTTTTTTTTTTTTTTTTCTAGTGTGACTGGTGGTTTTGGACACCGCTATTTTTATTTGTAGATTATAGAGTTGGAAGGGACCCAATGGATTATCGTGTCCGACCCCCTGCCCCTGGCAGGAAAAAGGACTGAGGTCAGATGACCCCAGCCAGGTGATTTGTCAAGCCTCCTCTTGAAGACCTCCAAGTTGGGTGATAGCACCACCTGTCTTGGAAGCCCAAGAGAAGAGACCTTAAAAACCTGACTCTCTTAATCAGAGCCTATACACGAGCAGGGAGGCTGCTCCGACGTGCTGTAATTCCAGCATGTTGTAGCAGACTGATTAATTGAGTCTGCTGGAGCATGGCAATTGCTGCGCTCCAGCAGCCTCTCATGTATCAGTGTCCCCGTGCTTCAAAATGGCATTGGATGCTTTAAATAAAGCTCATTTGACAGGTGTTAGATAACGTGCCCCCGCTGCCATTTGCAAATGCCGGGATGCTGATACACAAGACGCACTGGGTGCTTTAATTAGAGCCATTCTAATTAAAACATCCCTGCCCCACTCCCGGAGCATGTGTATAAACACCCAGCAGGTGGCTTGCAGTTGTCCTCCAAAATCCCTAATTGCTCCAGAAAGTATAGGCTGTTACCTACATTCAGAAATCCCCCAAAGAGACTTCTCTGACTTACAGGCATTGTGTCATTTCAGGCACGATCTACCCATCAAAGGACAGGTCAGTTGTCTGAGGCTTCAGCTGGCCTGGATGATCTCCCATTAAACCCTGTGCACTGTCCCCATTCTGGGGCAAGGACTTTTGTCGCAGTAGTCTACAAATGAGTACTTTGCCATTCTCCTGGTGCTTGTGGAAACGGCAGAAGAATTGTCACTCATCCCAGAGTGGCAGGGACGATCAGCACCAGCAACAATGAGTTGGAGGGGAAGGGAGAAAAGAAATTGAGTCTCTTTAAAAAGTCTGCTCAGTTTTACTCCTCCTTTGTACCCCGCTATACCTCGCATAGTTATTCTGATGAACAGCAAGCTCAGTGAGATCAGCTGCCACTGTACAAAGAAAGGGGGCTGACAAGCAAAAGTTTTAAAGGGCTCAATTTACAGCTGATGTAAATTGAAATCAGTCTATTATTATTTTTCCCTGCCGGCTGAGGATTTGGCCGTGTTTATGCTGGGGAGAAGTTAAGCTTGATGCTTGGAAGGGACATCATTTTTGAGGGGGAAAGGAAAAAGAAGTGTTGCTTGGAGGGGAAAGCATGGCTCGGGGGTTGCCCCTTGTTTTCTCCTTGTGACCTTGGGTTGCAGCAGAAAGCTCTGCTGAAGCTGTCACTTGTGATGGCAGAGGGGGGCTCTGCTGCTCGCCACAGGCTGGCCAGGCTAGTTACACTGGTTCTGTTCTCTCACTCCTACGCTCCTTGTGCAGTGTGGGTGGGATGCCCCGAGGAAGAAAACACAAGATGAAACCCACATGAAAAATTCAGGGGGAATATATATATATATATATATATTTTTTTTATTATTAATAATACAATCCCCGGTATGTTTACATTATTAGAACCAAACGGTGGCCTCGGCTGGAAGATGCCACGAGTGGGAGAAGCTGAGAAATCCCATGCAAGTTTTAAATGCAACCTTCTTTGTGCACGGAGCTAATGACGGCAGTTTAGAGAGGGGGAGTGTCCACTGCCTTAGTTGCAGGCCTAGGACTTGATCTAAATTCAGTGGCTCTGCAAAAGACTCCCAATGTGAATGTGCACAAGTCCTTCAGACCCTGATCTTCCAAGATGCTCAGGTGCCTAAATACCCCTGATGATTAATCTTCCCATGCACTGCTTTTCTCCTCTCAGAGATGGGCTCAGTGATGTTCCTTCGCTCTAACCTGCTTACTTCATAAGCCCTCTCTTCTTTTTCCCGATGTGTATACATGGTCCATAGCAGAGTGCGTCATGGGTACACCTGTAAGACTAATAGTAATCAGCTGTTCTGCATTCAATGGAATTGGACCAGAATAAATGAGACCATAATCCAGTGTTGTATTCTTAGTTGGAAACTAATACCTGCGTAAACCTGAGGCCTAACTGATACAAAAGCATAGTCTTCCATTGGTGTAACTTTGCTGGCATCAGTGCGATCGCTACTTGGCCACAGCAGTATAAATCGGATCAGAATGGAGCAACCCCTGCAGTTTTTAATTTTCCTGGTGACTCTGACATTATGCAAAGTCTTAAAGGCTTCAGAACAGCTGATGCCTTTCAGTTGTCATTGTGCTGCATGTGGATAAGCTATGATCCATAACTGAGATCTCTGTGCACTGTTAAACCAGTGAATGACAATAGTAACACTAGTTCTGCCATTAAAGGAAAGCTGCCTACCCACCTATGCTCTCCACGCAAGTGTAGGCCTCATGGGAAACTTTTTTTTTTCTTTCTCTCCCATTTGGTCGTTACTACAGTAAAGAAGTTTTCGTACAGCTTCCTCATTATTGCTAACATCGGTTTACTTCCAGCATAGATCGTTGCAGACAAACATGACACTGTATCACCTAAGGGATGTGGGGAATCTCAAGAGGGTCCAGAGGAGGGCCACTCGCATGATTAGTGGCCTTCGTGATGGACCCTACGGGGGGAGGTTGAGAGCTGAATCTCTTCAGCCTTCACAAGAGACGGCTGAGGGGAGATCTTGTGGCCGCCTATAAATTTATTAGGGGAGGTCAACGGGGAATAGGGGAAGCGCTGTTTACTAAGGCGCCCCAGGGAGGGACCAGGAATAATGGGTGTAAACTAGTTGACAGTGGATTTAGGTTAGATATTAGGAAAAAATTTTGACAGTAAGGGTGGCCAGGATCTGGACTGGGCTTCCAAGAGAGGTGGTGCTATCACCTAGCTTGGAGGTCTTCAAGAGGAGGCTAGATAGTCACCTGACTGGGGGCATCTGAACTAGGTCCTCTTTCCTGCCGGGGCAGGGGGTCGGACACGATCCTTTGCGGTCCCTTCCGACTCTACAATCTATGAATCTAATGTTGGAACCCACACCATAGTAAAAATGCATGTAGTGAGCAGTGGCCAACCTCCAAAAGGGATCCTAGTGTTCCTAATGCCATTGGTGCTGAACTGATACTAGCAAGCTTCAAGAATTTTCCTCCTCCTTTCAACATGCTTTAAATGGTGAGTGAATGAGATGGCAAGGAGATGTCTCTTCAACTCCATTATGGGCTATGCTGGATAACTTGGCCAAGGGAAAAGCAGTAGTTACCGAGCTTCTCAAAACCGCACTCCTGAGTGCTGATGTGAAGATCTAAGGAGATTCCCATGTGAACGCAGCACCACGAATAAGTTTGGAAATCTGTGTCTCTCTACAATGTGATTAGCTCTGAAAAGGACACTTGTAAGGGTTCCCAAAACACATGTTTTCAAGCCAGCATCTCTGTCTCGTGCATCTTTTGTCAGCAATCCTTTCTAATTCAAGGTGTTTAAGTTAAATCATTCAAGACTTGGACCCAAAGAATTGACTGTGTGCAATATTGTCCTTGAAGAGTCGCTGTAAACCACTGAGGTAAGGGAGCTGCCTCCCTCCCTCCCATCTCCCACAGCATGGACCCCAGCCCCACAGACCCTAGGCATGTTGTATGCTAGCTAATCCTGAGAGGTGTCTGTGTGTATCTCCAATTTCACTGGGACAGGCAAACAGAACAGTGTCGGCTTAGGGCTTTTTGGAGGTAATCAACAGGTCAGCTGGTAATGTCCCTCAGTTCTTTCCTTGGAAAAAGCTGTTGAAGAAGAGCTTGAACTTGGCTTTTGTTTTGTTGGTGGGCTGCTAAACACTGTGTTATCAGCCCCCTGCTGGTTCCCTTGCCTGTCAGATTTGCAAAACATATGAAGAAGCAAGGAGAGGGAGATGCATGCACTGCACGCATACCCCTTTGCCTCAGTGCTAGCTGGGGGCTGGCAATGCTCCCACTCCTTGAGCAGGGAAAAACCTGGGATGGTGTAGGCAGGGTGGGGGTTTACACCCCTCCCTAATAAGAGCATCCTGTTGGGGCCTGGCCAGGTTCCCCCCCTCAGCTCAGCACTGTCAAAGGGAAGGGAAGGCTGCTCTAGCACCCGCCCAGCTTTTAGCCTAAACCACTGCAGGCGTGCTGGCATTTCTTAAGCCTAGAGGGGAGATCTGTGTGATTGCAAACTGGTTCAACCTAGGCAGGTTAGACTAACCTGCAGAGACTGAATCAATTCAGGCTCAGGCTTCTTGAACGTCTGTCCCTAGCCCTTGAGATTTCTTATAAGTACATGTGCATGTACACGCATGGAAAAACAAAGGAAAAGAAACAATCGCTTGTTCAGTGGCCCAACCAAGTTTCTGAAGAACTAAAAAATCAATCTTGCCCCTGCTGTGGAAATACAAAAAGAAATTTTCAAGTGCAGATCAGCTCTGGTTAAAAGTTTTGACTTTACCAGATCAATCTGCAACTCTACCTTGAGATTTCAACATCAAGGAAAAATATAGCTCTCTTCTAACAGTTTGAGATTTTTATTTTATTTTATTTTTTTTTTTAAGTAAAAACTTGAACTCATTGATTGATTTGACTCTCTCCCCCTGTGTTCCTTTGTTCTCTAAACTACCAGGTCTTTCCAACTTGCTGCTACTTCTATTCTTTTTGTTCCTTTAATCTGATGTCGGCCATCTGTTGTCTGATTCTGCCGCTGAAATTCTATTCTGTCACTTCTGAGTGGCGTTCTGTTGCTATAAGTCTCCATTTCCCCCACACATGTCCTTTGCAGAACTTGCAATGCTGAAATGTATGTTCTACATGCAGGCATCAGTTTTGGTGGTAGGGAATGGTTTCACATTTTCTTGCTGATCTGTCTTCAAAAAGCCTGTGCAACAATACAGTTAGGATTGAAGGCCAGAAAGAATGGTGGTGACTACTCTTAATAAGACTTGTTTTTGAGTCATTTAGGCAGTTCAAAATATTTAGCTGTACAAGTCATCACTAGAGAAAAACAGTTAAACAAGGGAGGGTTTCCCCTCCATTTATCCATTATATTTTTACAGCAAACTGGAATCCTGTTGGAGGTCAGTGGAGCCTGGACATCTAAATTAAGCACTTGTGAACAATTTTTAGAGCTGCATAAACTCTAGAAAAAGGGTACATGCATTGCCCTTGATTGCAATAAGCAAGGGTCCTGTGCCTTTTTCAGGACCCTTTAAAAGAGTCCTGCCACTAGGCATGAGTGAAGTGGCTAGTATTCGCTTCGGATTTGGATTCAGGGGACTGTGATTCGATTCGGTGATTTAAATCGCTGCCCCAAATTGATTCCGCTGAATCCGTTTCGGAGATTTGGCTGCTGCCAAATCTCTGAATCGCATGGGGCCCCATCCCCCACCCAATCTCAATGGCTGCCCTACCCACCCCAGCTCCTGGCTCCTGTGGCGGGGGAAGCCCCACTCACTGGCTGCTGCCAGGCAGGAGGCAATCCCCACTGCCCTGCACTACCCTGCACCATGGGGGAGGGGGGTATCTGCCATGAGCCCCATGGCTGTCCTACCTGGACCAGCTCCGGACCTTTAAAAAAAACCAAAAAACCCCCCAGACTTGCTGGCTGCTCACTGTGGGGGTGAGTCCCACTGCTCACTGCACTGTGGGGGGCTCTGCATGAGCCCCTAGAAGCCCTGAGGCCACTGCAGCAGCTGGTGAGTTGGGGGGGTGTATTTTGCTTTTCTTAAAGGGCCAGGAGCTGAGGAGGGCAGGGCAGCCATGGGTGGGGGGCAGTGCTGAGGGAGCAGGCAGGGGATGGGGCCTGGCAGGGGTCTACCCGTGTTCCTCTCCCTGCCTTCCTCCAGTCCTCTCTCCCCTGCCCTGTACTTACTACTCAAAGTCCAGGTCCAGCTCCCTGCTGCAGTGGGCAGGGACTGCTCAAATCGCCAAAGCTCTTCAAATCTTTTCTGAATTGATTCGGAGAGCTTCAAATCAATTTGGACCTCTCAACTGGTCGCTTGATTCGATTCAGATTTGGAGATTAGGCCAGCAAATGGGGCCAAATCTCCAAATCAAATCAGCACCTGAAGCTTTGCACAGCCCTACCTGCCACAGTGCTTGTGGGTCTTCTATTCAAAGGAGTAAGCTAATTCTGCTGCCTTTGAAGAGCTATAATTATTTTATATTCCAGTAGCATCTAAAAGGGCTCAATGAGATTGGAGCCCTGTTTTTGACAGGGGCTGTACAAACACATAGGGGGGCATACTCCCTGTCACGGAGAGTTAACTAACTAAAGAGGCGAGATGGTGGCTAGGGATAATAATTACACACAAGGCAGCACAAGTGATTGGAAACTGGTTCAAATCTGTAACACAACAGAAGTTCATTGCACATAAACTGCTTTCCAAATTGACCAAAACCAGTTTGAGATAAACCTGGATAGATGTAGTATCAGACTTCACTGATTTTAGGTTAAATCAGTTTATTGAATTTCTGTCCCATATCTCCTCCAGATGCAAGTTAACTCTCAGCCCCCCAGCATCCCAGGATGTTTTGCACCTCCCCTGCAAACCTATGTTTCCAGGGTGAGTGGGCTAGACTTGGCCCAGGGAGGTGGGCTCTAGCTGGCTTCTGGCCTAAACCACTGCAGGCATGTGACTGTATTTCCAGAATCAAAAGTGAATGTCTGTTCATTTGCTTATCAATTCAATCTATGCAGCTTAAACTAACCTGTGAAGATTAAATCAATTCAGCCTTAGGTTTTTTGACTGCCTGTACTTAGCCAGTGGGAGAGGGGAAAGCGGCACAGAGAAAAGAAACTACTTGCTCAAGGTTCTTTACAGGCCCCTGGTAGAGCTGGGAATGGGATTAAAATCTCTTGACTCAGCTCAGTTCCCTTCATGATTTACAGATGCTCCAATACTGCTGTCACTTAAGTGTGTAATCTTATTGAAACATAATGGGGTGCTGACAATGGGGCCAAAGGTGCCAGCACTGGGGCATTGGGTAGAGAAAGCCATAGGAAACCCACCAGAGTCCCCTTGCCTTGGTGCAGGAATTGGTCCTCTTGGCGGGGGGGGGGGTTGGCCCAGCATCTGTAGGTCAGTTCAGTCTATAATATTTGTTAAGTGTTTGGGAACTCCTGGGCATAAGATGCTGTATAAATGTCAGCTGTTATTAGGGTTTCTTGCTTGGGTTATTGATTTCTCCCCTGGTGTTCTCACTTGGATGGAGCGATTTGATGTCCACGGTAGTCATATTTATATGAGCAACTCCCTTGCTCTGGTAGCCTCTCTCTCTGCAATGCACTTTAAAACACCAGAATGTACTTACAGGGCATCTAACCAGATAGAGCTTCCCCACTTGGGCTTCTCATATCTCTTTAGCCCCAGAGGTTAAACAACGAGCAGATCCCAATTGTGTACTGTCTGGATCGCACAATATCCTCCATGATCCTCTGTGGCACTGTACTGTGGATTTTGTATTTAACTTTCCCCCTTAGTGAACATACGCAGACCCATTCATCCTTTATCCTACAAAATCTGCTCTTGTTTGAATAAAAAAACCAAACCCTGTTCTGTTGTTTCAGTCTGAAGGAGAAAGTTATCATTTCATCTCCTAACAAATATGCTGCCCTAACCTTTGAAAGGTCAGCCATGAAATATGAACCTTTAGCAGGAGCTGATTTCTCTGCACCCCCTCCTCTTTTTTCCCCCAGGAGGCTTCCTGATGCTCTACTTTTATACTGCAAGCTTTTCTTTCTTTCTCTTTTAAACCACATACACACACACACACACACACACACACAAAGCATCTGCTTCCCTCATGCTCCTTTCAGTCCCACTAAATAACTCTTTCAACTCGTTTGGATCACTCAAAAACGTTTAATCTGAAAATGGGCCTATGGTGATGATCTGGAGGCGGGGTTTCAAGAGCACCTAAATGACTTGGCACCACAAAGAAAGACTTCAAAAAAGCACCACGGGGAGTTAACGTGCACATGTCAGTAGGACTTGCAGTGGAGTGTGACTTGCAGTGGAGTGTGTCTGTGGGCTTGAAGAGAAGTCCCACTGATATTCAATGAGCCGTGCATTTACCATCTTTAATTTTCCCTGAGGAAGGGTGCATGTACCCAGAACTTGCAGAAAAGGATACATTTTTGCAATTTCTTAGTCGGTCTAATAAAGGTATCATTTCTGAACTAAGAGGTCTAGGGTTCTGCGTTTCTTTTGGTCTCGGACCAACAAGGCTACCAAATACATTCCTAACTCCCGTGCACGCTCTCAAAATATTACCTGGTGCTCCATAGTCGCTGGGGTGTTTTTGACGTTCCTGCCCCACTTCTGCTTTTGCATAGCATGGGGCATCTAGTAATTCTTGCATCAGTAATATCCATAAGACCCAAATCTTCAGCCTCACTCATGCCAAGAGTGACGCAAGGAAGGGCTGAGCTTACAGCTCTTGTGAAAAGAGTACTGTTGCACCACGGAGCAGGTGAAGCAGGGCTGGCTGGGGCAAGCATTCTGCATGCAGGGCTGACGGTAGGCCAGATCTTTCTCTGAAAACTGGCAGAGCTTCAACTGATTTCAACAGAGACTCCCTCATGAAAAGCATGAAGCCCATTTACACCAGCTGAGGGATGAGTCTACCCTGAGTGCATGACACTCAGGCTAGTTGAGGAAGACTTGAGACTCTGGCCACGTGCAGATGAATGTGGACATTTGTTTCCTTGGGGAACACTAGCAGCGGCATACCTGGTGCTGCTGCTGGCTGTCCCCAGGGAATTTCCCATGGCATGTGCCCTCTGGCACGCAGCAGGTTACTCCAGGTTGGGTAGGGGAGGCTGGAGCCAGCAACTATGCTGGCCCCAGCAGCCTTACCTGGGGTCCCCAGGGCTGGGGAAGCTGCAGCCACATTTGTTCCTGCAGCTGGGAGCCTGGTTGGCAGCTGGAGCATAGGTCCAGCCAGCCAGGCTCTAGTTTTGGACAGCGTGCTCTGCCTCCATATGTGCTCCCCTGTTTTTTGTTTTGTTTTGGGGGGGGAGGGGGGTGTGCATGGGTTTTTGGTGGGGGTTGACCCTGGGATCTCCTGGGGTCACAACACCCCCTGCACTGCAAGGTAGCAGCATGAGAAATTTCTGAATGTGTGGTGTGGTGCCACAGATGAGTCTGCAGTGCCCCACACCACGTGGCCACGCTCATCTGGACATGGCCTGTGGTACTAACAGTTACTCTCTTTAAAGCTCTCTTTTGCAGCACCTACTCTCTTGCACAGGTGCCTTGGTGCATCTACTTGGAAGCATCTTACCATTAAGACCAGAAAAGCATCTTTCCCATATGCCAAGCAGTTGAAGTGTTTTCAGATTAAAACCTGCTACATGTTCCTTTGTGAGTGTGGGGCTTTTCTTTACACTCTCACTTCCTTTCTCTGCTCTTTTTCCCCCTTGAATTTTGGCTGTACTTTCTTTGTCTGCAGCACATGGGTAGGATTTTTAAGGCCTTTCCAGGCTTGTAAACCAGGTGGTTCCCCCAGCCAAAAACAGTTTACAAAGGTGAGCTCTTGCTGCAGGTCTGTCCCTAAAACCTCTTTCTCCCCTTGCTGTACACTATGGACACCAAGGCTAAAAAGGTGAAGGACCACTGTAATTCTCTCATTTACAAATCGAATTGGCCTGAACTGTGGCAGGGCTTGGTGACAACAGTATTGCATGCAACGATTTGTTTTGATATTTAATCTTGGCGAGAATTATTGCCACTTCTAAAACCTTGAGTGACTTTGCCAGTCCTGAGTGATAGGCATAGCACAGTGTCTTCCAGCTTGCTGAGATTTATGACATGAGGCTGAAGTTGCAGGTCCATTTTGGATTGGGTACACAGCAGCGTTTGCTTTAGGAGGCCTGCGTGTGCTTTGCAGGAGTGTGTCATTCATAGACTGTTCCATCGGTTCTTGGAACCAGTGAGACGAGGTGCTGCTTTGTATAATTGTTCTTAATATAGTAAATCCCACATTGAAGAAATACGGTACAGAGATTAAAATATCAATGGGAGTGTGATTGCTGTTGCTCGGGTAGAGAGATGTGCTGGCATTGACTGCAGAATCGGTTGGCATATATGGACAAAATAGCATTTTAGGCTGGGCTAGACTGGCAGCTTACCGCAGTCTATGGAAAGGCTGCTATTGATGTCTGTGGGGACAAGACGGCACTTAAATGCATGGGACTTAAACATGTTGTTAGTGTTGAGCATTTGCTAAAGTGCTGCCACAAGTGAGGAAGATCACAGCAAATCTGGAAGTTACTAACTGGCTTTGCTAGAGGAGTTTGGGAACCGAACTGAATAGGGTGGAGCCCGGACTGTCTTCAACCAGGTGATCAATGCAGTGGTCGCCCTGCAAACTCACTTGTGAATCTGGAAGTTAAACTGGGTTCTGTACAGCTGATGCTTATTCAGCAGTAAGGCAAGCTGTTTTGCAACTGCAAAAGCAATTCTGTCCCCAATTGTATGAGTCAAAAGAGAATCCACTCCCTCTCCCTCATATGAGTTTATCTTAGCTGCTGCGGCTGTTAGGGCGCCGCTTTGGCACCCCGAAGGTCGCAGGTTTGATTTCCAATCCTAGCCCCCAGGGCCCACACGGCCGCAGCTACCTTTCTCCGAACACACCTTTTGCCGGGGGGCTCTGGTGGCAGAAATGGGAGGGGAGCCAGTCTTGTAAAAGTTGTCCAGGTCTGTGTAGCAAACACCTACTGCTCTGTATGAGTGGTCCCAGACTCTTACTCTGGGACCAAGTCATAGTTTCATAGTTGGTAGTGTTGGTAGGGACCTGAGCAGATCATCAAGTCCGACCCCCTGCCCTGGCAGGAAAGAGCACTGTGGTCAAACGACCCCAGCAAGGTCGTTCGTTGCTGGTCGTTCATTCTTTCCTCACTTGTGGCAGCACTTTAGCAAATGCTCAACACTAACAACATGTTTAAGTCCCATGCATTTAAGTTGGGGTCGTTCAAGACATCATCCAGCCTCCTCTTGGACCCCCACGTCTATTGAGTATAAAGTAGTTGCTTGCATGTTATGGGTGAGACCCTTCGTGGTCCAAATAAATACGTTCCACAGGAGTTGATGGAATTGGGGTGACTTCTATGCTGAAGATCTGGTCCTACTACCTTTTTATAAGTCCTATGATTTTACCACCATGGAGATCAGGACTTTAATTCTGCTTGATTCTATAGCAAAAGCCTCTTGAATAATCACCTAAAGCCTTGGTCAGGTTTACCACCTTGTCCTGTACACTATACTTTCATGGGTTGCACTGTTAGTACCTCTGCTACCTACCTAAAAGCTAACTCGGGCAGACTACATGCCTTCTAGGCACGATCTGGAGCTGAAATCGGATGTTGCCTTTGTGCTGCCGTAAACGTTTTTATGGCAGCGCAAAGGCCAACCCCCTTGTCATGCCACAGATGACATGGATGGTAAAGATTTTAGCTGCCATGTTGCAGCAGACACCGGTTTGCCTTATGGTGGGAGGGCATGGGCTGCTCAGAGCTGTCCAGGCTCTCCAGCAGCCCTGCAGGGACTCCCAGGGCTTCATGGACTGATCCTGTGAGCCTTGGAAATTTTCCAGAGATGTACACCTGGGGAATTCGACTTGGTTTCCCTGTTTGTAGAGATGCACCCCAAGTGGTGTCCTGTAACATCAGGCCCAATGAAGTGGATCATCTGTGCTGGGACACATGCTGGCACAGCTGACCCACTACTTTTGGCAGTGTCCGTTTCTCCTCTGAGATGAAGAGATGCAGAAGTCAGCCATCAGATCAGCGCCAGAGCCATAAGTAAAACACAGGCCTCATGAATTCCAGGCTAGTGTCCTACCTACTAAACAATGCTACCATCAAGGTATTGCATTTTAAGCCCGGCCATTCTCACTTTAGGGTAATTCAGCTGATGTCAACGTCTAAACGATTATAATGGAACAAGGGAAGCATGTAGTTCCTTCATTGTTGGCAGGGAATTTGCTACAAGATAGAAAAAGAGAGAGCGAGTAATTTTCCCACATCGTGAGAGAGACACTTTTATGGGTTTCTTTCCCCTTCTCTGTGTGCAATGGGAGCAAGAGGCAATATATTAGAAGATTTTTATATCTTGAGCAAAAGCTGACACTGCTAAAATATCACATTATCACAAGCTGCCATAAATGAGCTCTTCTAAGAGACACAGCTGGATTCCTTGAATATGGAGGCAAAGTGATTACCGGAAGCCATCAGCAGCCACTGGAAGAACTGTGGGAAAGTCAATAACTTATTAGCACTAGTTTCTGGATTATCTGGTTTCCTAAAGAGACTTTTTTTTTTTTTAATCACTCAACTAAATGGCAGTTTCTGTTATGCAACACTGGAGATGATCCTCTCCTTTCTTGACTTCCTGCTCGGTGTTTCAGCCCCTCCACAAAGCCGGAGTAGCTCCCAGGCACACTAAGGGCAGCGTAGTTCCCAACTCCAGCTTTGTTAAAAAAGCACTTATTTTCCACAATGTCTTTGCTTGAGGAGAATTATTCTCACTTCCAAAGACGTCATCGAGGGGCAGCACAGCTGTTTTAAAAGAAGCTGCTGGACGAGTTATGTTTCTTGGCACTTCTGGACATTGGTGTTGGAATAGTAGATATAATGCTCACAGACAGTACTACTTTACCCTGAAAGATCTCAGTGAACAGCATCATTTTAGATGGTGGCACTTCCAGATGGAGTAACTGAGGCAGTCGAGCAGAAGGGCATGTCTACAGCACAGCATTACAGTGGTTGGCTTCACCATGTAAGGAAGAGAATAATAGAAAATTAGGGTTGGAAGGAAGGTCATCTAGTCACCCCATATTCAAAGCAGGACCATCCCCAAATATATCATCCCAGCCAAGTCTTTGTCTAGCCGCCAGGTCTTGAAAACCTCCAAGGATGGAGATTCCACCACCTCTCTGGGTGACCTGCTCCAGTGTTTTAATACCCTCCTCATGAGAGTTTTTCCTAATATCCAACCTAAACTTCCCTTGCTGCAACTTAAGCCCATTGCTCCTTCTTCTGCCATCTGTCACCACTGAGAACAGTCCAGCTCCATCCTCTTGGGAACCACCCATAGGTAGTTGAAGGCTGGTACTAAATCCCCTCTGTCTTCTCTTCTGCAGACTAAACAAGCCCATTTCCTTCAGCCTTTCCTCATGAGTCACGTGCCCCAGCCCCCAAACCATTTTTTGTTGTCTTCCGCTGGACTCTCTCCAATTTTCCCACATCCTTTCTGTACTGGAGGACCATAACTGGATGCAGTAGTCCAGATGTGGCCTCAGCAATGCTGAATAGAGGGGAGGAATCGCTTCCCTTGATCTGCTGGCAACTGTTCTAATAATGCAGCCCAGTATGCCACTAGCCTTCTTTGCAACAAGGGCACACTGTTGGCTCATGCTAAGTCTACTGACCATGGTAACCCCCAGGTCTTTTTCTGCAGAGTTGCTGCAAAGCCAGTCGGTCCTCAGCCTGTGCCAGGGCATGGGGTTGTTCCATCCTAAGTGCAGGACTTCGCATTTGTCTTTATTGAACCTCATGAGATTTCTTTGGGTCTAATCCTCCAATCCGTTGAGGTGTCTCTGAATCCTAGCCCTACCTTCCAGCATATCTACTATTTTTCCGCCCCCATCCCCAGCTTGGTGTCATCTGCAGACTTGCGGACGATGCAATCCATCCCATCTTCCAGGTCGTTGATGAAGACCTTGAACAAAACCAATCCCAGGACTGACCCCCAGGGTGCTCCACTTGATACTGGCTGCCAACTAGACATCAAGCCATTGATTACTACCCTTTCAGCCTGACAGTGCAGCCAGTTTTCTATCTGCCTGACAGTCTGTTCATCCAACCCCTACTTCCTTAGCTTGCTCACAAGGATGTTGTGGGAGACCATATCAAAAGCCTTGCTAAACTCAAGGTATATCACGCTGATTGTTCTCCCTGCATCCACAGAGCCAGTCATCTCAACATGGAAGGCAATCAAGTTGGTTAGGTATGAGTTGCCCTTGGTAAATCCATGCCAATTATTTCTAAGCACTTGGAGGAGGAGGTGATTAGGAATGGATTCCTTGAGGATCTGCTCCATGAGTTTTTTTCCAGGGACTGAGGTAAGGCTGACTGGTCTGTAATTCCCCAGATCTTCCTCCTTCCCTTTCTTAAAGATGGGCACTATATTTGCCATTTTCCAATCACCTGGGACCTTTCCTGACTTGTATTTATCCAGCTTTTCTAAATAGTCCCTAACCTGTTTGTTCACCACTGTTGGCTGCTCACCTCTTACCCAAACTGTGCTGCCAGGTGCAGTAGTCTGGGATCTGGCCTTGCCTTTTTTTAAAAACCACTGGCATCGAGTACTTCGAGCCTTTTCCACACCATCTGTCACTAGGTTATTTCCCCCATTCAGTGAGTTTCCTGCATGTAGGGTCAGCTGCTCCTCTGCGCTCAACTGTGAAAGCAAAGCATTAAGGACACCCTGGCCATCCCTCTGGCATTTCACTCAAGATTTGTATTTCTAGCAAGCTCAAGAGTGGTGGCTTTAGCAATCCTCAGTGACTCCCCTCCAGGACTGGGTGTGTGGGGATCATTTACTTGGCAGCGAGACTGAATGTGTTGTGTCTGTGATGGTGATATACCCAGCACATCTTGCCCGCAGCCTCAGGAGACGAGTGGCAATGTGTGACATGCAATACTGCTATCCTAGCCTGAAGTTCTGTGTCTTGCCTAACAGACTAGACCTGCAGTGCTACTAATGCAATAATAAATAATGATATCTTGCATCCAAAATGGCTTTGCAAACGGAGAACTAGAAACAAACCAACCCAAAAGTAAAAGTCCAGAGCTGAGAGCTCTAACTTCTCTGTGTTTCGAATGTGAGAAAAAAGACATACCTTCTGGCACCAAATTAAGAAGGCAGCAACATCATTAAAGCATGTAAAGGTGTAGGTGAGCAATGTGGGGGGGGGGGGGCCCCCAAAAGGGGGGAAATTAGGGGGGGGGTTTTACCCCCCAAAAGTTGTTGTTGAACTCTTTAGAAATTTCCACCAGATCCAGATGTGTCCTGCATGACGCACAAGCTGTGTGATCATGCATGTGGGAGATAGAAAAGGCCCATCTAGCATCTTTTTTTGAAAGTAGGATTATTTTCCTAATGTATGTTTTTGCCAGGGCTGTGTCCACCCTTGTTTTCTCTGCCCTAAAGCAATAGGGACCCTTCTTTTCCCTGCTTCCCATTTGTTGCCTGAAGAGACATTGCTTCCCTCCCGGCAGGAATAATAAATATACTCTTAAAGGAAGCCTAGCATGTAAAGCAAAAAACTGTGGTGGAAACTCTGGACTGGGGGCAGCTCTTGCACTATGAACCCAAAGCAAACCTACTGAGATTCTTGCACCTGCTTTACCACCAATTTATGTAAGATAGGACAGGTGCCCCATGCTGTTCTAAAATAAGGGGCTACCTGACATTTGGGCCTCATTAGGCCAGATCTGCTCAGTCTAATTTTTATACCTATCCCTTACTCTTCTGGCTTGTGACATGGTAAACCATGGATGCCAGGAGATTTAACTGGTCCGGGGCAAGAACTGAAACAGATTTGGTCTACAGCAGTGGGTCACTATGAAAGTCCTAATGTAGTGCAGAGAATCCGTAGAGGAGTGACACTGTAGAGGATTGGCTTCTCCTTGCTGTGGCTAGTGTCAGGGAATCAGACCAGACTCTACCCCCTCTACCAGGGGTGGGCAGAATGCAGCCTGGGGGCCAGATGCGGCCCACCAGGCCTTTCTATCTGGCCTGTGGGATCCCTAAAAAATGAAGAAAAATTAATATGAATCTGCCCCTGCCTGCCTGTCATGCAGCCCTCGACAGCTTGCCAAAACTCAGTAAGCGACCCTCCACCCAAAATAATTGCCAGCCCCTGCTCTACAGTTTAGCAAGCTCTACCATTCTTGCATCCTGACTTCCATGATTATGAATCTCCGAAGCTGCTCTGAGTTAAGCATGTGCTCCTGACCTCAAAAACAGCTTTTCTCCCACTTGCTCTTTCTCCCAAGTGCAGGAACATAGTAACTGGGTGCATCTGTATGTGTGGTTTGTGCAGTAGCTTATTCTACTGTGCATTAAAGAGTCACATCACAAACAGTGCTAATACGCAAATGCGCAGTAGAATTAGTCTACCGTGCATTAAGTGTCACGAAAAGACGTTTGCTTTTGCTACTGCGCATTAGGGCAGCCTAATATGCCTTTATGTAGTACCTCATATTAGAGTTACTCAATCCGCAGTAGCAAAAGTGCGTTAATGAATGTGTAGATGCGCCCATTGAGAATTGAGACTGTAGGAAGAGAGACTTCATTCTAATCTGAACTGGTTTGTCCATTTCCCAGTGGTCTATGGAGGATGGGAGGTGTCGAATCGCTCAAAAGAAGCTGATGGGAGCTATATAAAATGTATTAGCTTGCAGTGGATTAGTGCAGTGTGATGTGGTTAGTGCTCAAATGCTAAATGTTTCACAAGGGGAAGTCTTTTAAGCTCCTGTCCTTTCCCCCCATATATATATTACATTAATTTACTTACTCAATGGACCATAATACCTTTATCACCTGTAAAACAGAATGTATACAACTTTAGATACATATTTCTTGCACCATTAAACTATTCTCCCAATGACAGAGCTTATGAATAAGTTACAAGGGGTAAGATATGACTGTTCTGGATATAGCTCCTTGTAATAAATATATGTGTATGTCCGTGTACTTGACATCTACTTAAGGTGCGACCCAATAAAAATATATGAAGGAACATAAATAATGTGTAGGAGCAAATGAGGGGTGCCCTGCAAGTGATTTCTGCCTCCCCTCTATCTCCTATATTAAAGTGTTGTTTAGAATAAGCTGTGGCCAGATATTACTGAATAGCTTTTGGCCCTGAGATCATATGATGCACCTTTAATTCAGAGGGGCTCCCCCTTGAATTTCTTCCTAGGCTTCATCAAGGTTTTTCATCCCAAATGGTGGCTGCATGTCTTGTAAAACTATAGCTTATTTTGAAGTTCTCTGAAAATGTTCATGTCATTCAGACTTTTTATGAAGGTATTTTGAATCAAGTATTTCTCTTGCCCTATTTCTTTTCTTTTCCTTTCATCCCTACCTGTTTGGGTTCTTTTGGAAGAGTCTGTCAATCTGGCTTGTCTTGGCAGGGCCTGAGCACCCGTGTTTCCACCCATCCGTGATGGAGAATCCAGACTTCTTAAAGGGGACGGGAGGGAAGGCATTAACTTGCTTGGTGTGGGTTAAGAGATGTCTCCAGTTGTCAGCTGTAGGGTACTGCTGGACTCCCTTTTCCCTTGGCCATCCCCTTGGAGGGCTGTCCTGTGCAGAGTGGAGTCTGGCAGGGAGAAGGGGTGTGTGAGAAGATGGAGCTGAAGAAGGACCTGGGGTAGCTCCCTTGTCCTCTCCAGGCTGAAGCCAAACCTAAGCTGTGTCCCATAATTGAATCCTCTGGCTGTGGGAAGGCCTTGTTGTATCTGGATTTACACCACCTTCCCTTACTGTATTTTTCTGCCTTTACAGGAAGCCTTGCCACAAAGCTGTTTCAGCCCCTTTTGGGCAGCAGAACAACTTACAGCTCTAATAGCATCTCGAAAGGCACTACTCACCCTGTTTCCTGCTGCCCTCCCATGGTATTTCCTCTGCCCAAAGTGGACAAATGAAGAGTAATCCAAGCTTTTCTGCCTCTCCTCAAGTCATCCTATTCCTTGTACTACCCTGCAGTTGAAAGCTGGGGTAAGAAGCTGGAGAGAGAGAGAGATGCTTGCTACCAGAGCACGTTTTAACATTTGTTAGCTCTGCTGCTGTTCCTTTTGTACAGAGCACATATGACAGGGGGTAATTTATGTCCTGAAATTACAATCCATATGAATTAGCATGGTACAAATACATCATTTCCTAATAATATAGACAAGATGTTTCAAGGAGTGATGATAAGAGGAGCTCATTCCTATACATTCTGGTTTACCCACTGAGTAATTATCTAATCATTTCCTTGTAGTGGTAGAAAAGGTTTTTTATTTATTCTTTTTATTATTATTTTTTGTTTCCCCCCTGCGCAAAGCAACAAGTGCCGCTTTTGAGGCCGTCATGTAAAACAAGGCCCTGAAATAACGGTGACAGATTGATTTCCATTTCGACGCAAGCAGGTTCCCCAGTGTGATGCACAGCTTTCTAAATAGTTGTGCTTGATACCTGCATGGCGCCTTTTTAGCCAAGGATCCAAAAGTCCTTTGCAAGTGTTGTGTCTCCTGGTCACTTGTGTTGTAGAGACGGGGAACCCGACACCGAGAGAAAAGCCATGGCTTGCCTCGGTTTGGGCCACTTGCCGGTGCTAGGTGGTTTGTATAGATGGTTGGCTCCATGGTACAGAGACCCTCTCTCTTCTCTTCTATATTTGTACAGCACCTAGCACAGCGAGATCTTAATTGGTGTCTAGGGCTCCTAGGTTCTGAAATGGTATCGGGAATAGCTGGATATCAAGATGGGCATTTCCATGAGAATGGCTTTCAGCAGACACCCACCCAACTACTAAGTGTGAATTTCCTTGTTCAGTGGAGATTTCACAGGACCCTTCAAGGTGCTTCCCTATTCAATGCCTTTGTCCTTTGTTGCTGTTGTGTGTCCGTAAAGTACAGTCGCACGGATGCATCTTGCATTATGCCACCAATTTATTCCCTCCTCAAGATGTAATAAACGGTATCTGGATAATCAGTTTGGAGGCAGGGGAGAGGTGAGGGGAAAAAGCATTCACAGATGTGTAGAGAAAAGGGGGAGAAAAAGCCTCCATGGAATTTTTCATCAATTATTTTACCAGATGGCATTATACCAAGAGCAGAGTGAGAAATGACTGACTACTGCCTGACTTCACAGTGCACTGACCTTGCTGGATAATTACCTTCAAGTCTTTGTAACAGCTACCTAGAGCGGATAAGGAAGAGAAGAAAAACCTCACACCCGTCAGATGCTGTTTAGATGCTGTATGTCATTGTACCGGTAGACAAAGCTTGAGCACAGAAACTGCATTAAAACAACTTGTGTGTCCTATTCATAAAAAAAAAAAAACCCAAAACCTATAAATGAAGAGACCTTGAGGGTCCACTTATTCGGTCCTTCCCCAAGTGAAATTCCCATTTGTCTGTCGTTTTTGGTATCATTTATAATTTCACGTGGGGCTTGTGGATATTATGAACAATAAGACCCCGTTATCCTAGGGCTTGTACATACACATGGTAGAAAAGTCCATTTCCCTAAAGAGCTTGCAGTGTAAATAGGCTTTATGAGCCATGGGTGAGAGGGGGAAACAAGTATAGAAAGGTGAAACAACTTGTTCAAGGTGACTCTTGAGGGCCAGTTGCAGAGCTGGGAATGTCTGAGTTTGAATCTTGCGATTTGGCCTTGTGTCAAGCCTGTTTTGGCCACTATCAAATCCCTGGTCAGTGAATCCATCACTCCACATGCATCATCCTGGCCCCTACATGAGTGAATTTTGGAGGGCACAATCCATTCAAAGCAATGGCAAAGAAAAACCACTTGGAGAGATGTTGCCAGGCCAAAATGTATTTAATTTCTCTGGGATTTATAAAACAAAAGGGAGGAAAAAAATCTCTGCTAAGCCCCAGGCACTTGTATGCGATTGTTCTGGCCTGTACAGCTCAATGAAAAAAGAGCAGCAAACCAATAGCAGAACGTGCTTCAGCAATATAATGCTTGTTAATCAACCCCCAATAAGCAAATAAGTTGATGAGCTGCCCACTTACAGGCACAGATTTCCAAACTGGTTCTTCAAGAGGGTTTATAAATTCCACACTTGGGATTTCAGGTCAGTTTTGGGAGCCTAATCCATGGCTGGGTCTGGGGGGCACACCCAGGGTCATATATTTATCCATGTAAGTGCAATGCCAGCATGAAGGACAGAAGAAGGAGGTTATCTAATTAGTGCCAAGAGACTAGGGTTCATTCCCGAGTCCTACCACGCACTCATCCTGGATCTAGAACGTGTCAAGATCCCAAAGCCTTGATTCCTGGTCCATAAAAAATGGGTATAGTAATTCTTCATTTGGCTGATCCTTCTGTTTAGACGTTTAAAGTAAAGACTCTTCCTCTGTGTGGTATGTAATGCACCTTCCATAACACAATTACCATGATCTTGAGGCCTCTGGCTCAATTATAGCACACGTAGTAACAGGTAGGGTATGTGAACATCTGGTTTTGGCAACCTGACTTAAACTGGGTGTAGCGAGGGCACAAGCTAAAGCTGTTATGTGCATGTGGGTTTTGCCACTGCCTCTGCCACTGAACAGATGCAGAAGAGAATTTGAATCTCGAGACTGATTAACCCTAATTGTGCTGTCAGAATAGCTTAATTGTAAAGGGTCTACCGGGAAGTTGGTTTTCTGGGTTGGTTTTTGTTTTTTGTTTTTTTTTTTTTATTTCTTAAATTATAGGGCATTATTTATTAGTGTGATCAGAACACAAGACAACTCTAACTAATAATTTGTTCGGTGATGTATTGAAATTCCCGGCACAACAGGGACAAAATTATCACCTTATCAATATTCATCAATTATTGCTGAGATATTGAACGAAATGCAGTACTGGAGCCAAGCCTCCCATTTTGCTTGCATCTCATAGTCCCGTTGTAGAGATGCCAACCTGGATCATCTCTAAGGTCTCTTGTCTGGGATCTTTTTTATAAGAGTAGCTGAACCACAGACTTCCAAGGAAAGTGCAAGAAACCCTGAATTGGACCAGTGTGGAATAGTCCATCTTGAGAGAGAGCTCTTTCTTTGGTGCTTTTAGTTGGAGATGAGCTGGTGCTCTCTAGCAAGATTTTGTTTCCCAGAATTTGGAGGCTTGTTGTGAAGGATAGAAGATTGGGAATAGACTTGTGAACCAAGACTCTTAGCCTCATTAAGCTCAGCATGTAAAGAAGAACTGGTTCATGTCTTGCATTATTGCTGGACCAAAAAACCCCACCAAACAGTCGAAGTTCTTTTTATAGTCTTCAGTGGCATTTGGATCAATCCGAACATCATTATTATGAATTTGTAATAATATATCGCATTTATTCAGTTATGATTCTCCCCCTGATTTGGGGGTATCAACACTCAAGAATGTTTTATAATAATTTTTCATTGAAATATTAAAACCTGGAAATGTTTTATAGGCTCCATTATGTAGAGACATCTGAGCGAGAATGGAGCTGGGACAACTTGAACACTTCTCTGAATATTTTACGTTGTTTGCACAAACCCCGAGTAGGGCTAAACTCACTCTAATACTACTTACATCAACTAACTGGTTTTTAATCGGCTCACTCGATTTGGTTTACCTTTCTTCTCAGATCTCTTGTTAACCTCTGGCAGGAACTACACAGACGATTTGCATTGGACTTATTTTGGTTTTAATAACCAAATGGACTTTAATGAGGCTTTCTAATTAAAGCATGAGACTAGAATTCAGGAGACCTGCATTTTGGCTCCTGGTTCTGCCACTGACTTTTGGGTGTGACCTTGGATCAGTCGCTTCCTTTCTCTCTTCTCCATCAATAAAGTGGGCATTATGATGATGGACCCCCTCTGTATCACTGGACTGTGATCCCTGTAGTGAACAGTGTAGCATCATTAGACTGTAAACTCTTCAAACTGGGGACTGTCTTTTTTCCTATGTGCATGTACAACACCTTGCATTAGGGGCCTGGATATCAGAGGAAGACATCCCTGTGCTGCTCTAATACACCTGACACTAATTGACTTCAGAAGAAGTACTTGGGGGACATCAGAATCTGATTTTCAATCTCTTCATTTCTCGCAGGTCTTTTATTCTTCTTAGCCATATTTCTAGAGCAGATGCCTGTTTGAATCCCCCTTAGATCGGTGCTTATGGAAGGGTGAAAGCTGTCAAACAAAGAGAGCTCTTTGCTAGAGTCACACTCTTCATAACCGCACTGCAGCTCATCCGCAGGGAAGGGATAAGGATGTAAAAGTTGCTCCAGGAGACTTTTCAGAGGATGAGAAGAATTGATTTATGTGCAGTCTGTTGTGTTCACCTGCCACTTGCAATGGGGCCCGATACCAAGTTGGGTCCATCTGACTCCCACCTCTCAGCCCTGTATAGTTATCCAAGTGATCTCATTGGCTTCATGGCAACATTTCCATCCCATTGCGCACAATGGCCCACTTTTTACAAAGGATAAGATGATTACTATGATTTATTTTAATGCTCATGACAGGATAAGATTGCCCTTCCCCACCCCTCTCTCCTGCATACCTTCAAATCCTTGCTTTGTTTTGTGAATCATGGCATGATTTCTTCTACCTTTGACCCTGGAGGCAAAAATGTGTCTGCTTTCAACTTAAATTTTTCTTCCGTGTGTGAATCCAGCAGGATCTAAAGAGGGATGGCCGTGGGAGAAACTGGATCAGAAAGGAAGCTACTAAGGCAAGATTTGGGGCAAAATTCTTGTCTCATGTTTGGCCTGATCTATGTGCCATTGAAGACGATGGAAAGGATCCTTTTGACCACAGTAGGTCTTTCCTATCAGGTCCTTCTTCAGTATGTCCCTATCTAGTTGCGACAAGACAATGGGTGTTTTGCAGCCTGCCTCACAGCATGCAGAATTTGATTTTTGTGGGCATTTAGCTCCTGCCCCACCCCTCGCTGCTGATTGGCAGAAGAACCCATTGGCCCCACCCCTTGCTGCAGATTGTGGAGCGCTCCTTCACTCAGTCTACATCACCACCACTTTTTTGGGGGGCGGGGGGGGGGGGGGGGGGGGGCGGGCTCCACGATTTCCCATGATAATGTCAGATTTCCCTGCAATTTGTGGCGATCACAGGCAACGTTTCTTTTTGCACTATGTGTGAAATCCATGAAACTACAATTTAGGTAGGTCCCTACTTACAGAGGTGTTACTCTATTTTAAATCAATGGGGTTACAGCAGTATAGAAGATGATCTAGGATTTTGAAAAAGAGAGGTGCAGATGGAGTGGTGCATCATCAACACAAGAAAATGCATTTTTGTCCAGTGAAATGGAACTGGAAGCTTTACTAATTTGGTAGGGTCCTAGCACTATATGATTCAATTATAAGATCAAAGCAAAAACAAATGTAACTATTAAAATGTGCACTCAGTTGCTAGACTATACCCATATAGTTTAAAAAATACACCAACTAGGCAAAAAATATAATCAAGAAGAATCATTTTATTAGTGCTGTAGTCATTACGGTTAATTGTGCATCTTTTATTTAGGCTTGTGAAACCAAAATCTAGTTCTTGAGCATCTTGACAGTGCATCCCACAGTTCATTCTCCGTCACTTCCACGCCCGAGTTAACGTGCACCCGAGCTAATATTACCACACCTCAGTTCAAGTTTTTTAGCTAGAGCTAAAAACAGTCTGCAGGGCCGTAAAAGAAGAGAGAAATTGCCAGGAATGGCTAACAGGTAGCAACACTGCAGAAGAAAGGACAGTTTGCTTAATGGAACGTCAGGACCGTTAAAAAGGAGAGAGGGTCACTAACACCAGTGGAGTGAAGAGAGATTAGCAGGGATCCGGTAAATTATAATGAGCTATGATGTCAATTGGCTCCCTCAGTGCTGCCTGAATAGAAATGCCTCTGTACCTCCCAGGTAGTTGGTTTTAAAGTTTGAGGAGAGCAGGAATTGCTGCACTCCCCTGCCAGATCTGCCCCGTGCACCAGTATAGAGGCAGCCTGATGGGGATTAGAATGGATTCACCTGGAATTAAAGGATGCGAATCGCTCCTGAACAAAGGCCCGATGAAATGTGTATGCATCATTAAAGTCCTTTTATGCCCCTGTTTGGAGGGCTTGTACAGTGTGCATGCCAGTAGCTCTCTGCAATTGCATAAGTGTCGCTCACAGTGCATTTGACATCAAATCCCAATACGCTGCATTTTGCTAAGAAGTGTGCAATTTCTCTCTTGGTCTTTCCTTTAATCCGTATTTACTATTAAGACATTCTACTGAAATACCTGATTGGCAAGCAGTAAATTTCATATCCTTTCTTTTTGCCAAACTTTAATCCAAGTTTTCTCTTTTTTTTTTTTTTTTTAATAAATAAATAAAATGTTAAATTGCATTTTATTTTCTTACCAGCTGCTAAGTCTCCAAGACAGATTGGGAGATCAATTATCACAGTGGTGAATGAATCTAATTTTTCAACATAATTTACGGTAATTCCATATTCTCTGTACAAGAAGTAAATAGCATTGGCTTTTTTCCAGGGAGGCAGCTTAAAAAAAACCCCAAAAGCTATGCCACCGCCACTAGACGTTGGTAACTCAGTAACTAAAACGCACAGGAATACAATTGTGCGATACTGCCCAAAAAATAACAAGAACAATATTTGTTTTAGGATGATATTTTTTTGTATGGGATCGCTACTGAAGATTGCCCACTGGAATTTGCTTTGGGAAGAGGTAATTCTGCAGCTGAATTTTGAAAAGGGTTGTATCGTTTAGCGGGCAGTTCTGGCATTCAGAGTTATGCTATATGGATCTCATTCAAAGCACCCCGAATGCAGTGGGAGGATCCAGTGGACATTGAATTTGGATTAGGGTGTGAGCATGAAATGTCCTAGTCTCTATGCACCCCTTATTCTGTCCCTTAGGGACTCAAATGGTGTATGAGTTATGTAGTGGTCCTTTGCACTGCAGTAACTTAAACCCTAAAGCCTGATCCCATAGCATATTGAAGTCCTTGGGAACTTTGTCAGTTAAAGCAGTAGAGATACCTAGATAGACCTTAATCTGCGCATCCTTCTGTATACAAGTATCACCACTGGGCCACATCCCAAATTATACTGAAGTAGATGGGAGTTGCAAGAGCTCTCAACTCATAGTTTAGTTGGTTGAGTCCCACAGGAAGGCTTGCATAGGTAGAGACTGGTGGTAGGGCTGCTGGATTGCAACATACAGCCTCTGTGCTTGAGAAGATGCTGCACTTGTCCACTGACTTTACTTACTCAGTGTTCGCTCAGAATAAATGCACACAAATGTCATGTTTCTAGGTATACACTGTTCATTGCAGTGGCCAGGTAAGGATCTTAAAAATTTTTAAAAAATCATACAACACACTATCAAATGATGAGATTGTCTTCTGGGTAATGGGTATGCTGGAGACAGGATACCAAACATGACATAGTGCATATCCTCTAAGTCAGTGTTTCCCAGACTTTCTGGGGAACACTTTTTTTTTTTTTGCCCCTGGATTAAAATTGTCAGCATGTTTCACTCTTACACCTGTTTTGTGTGTGTGTAATGTAAGATTGAGATGGTGGTGTCCAGCCTTTTGGCCTCTTTCTTAGGCTAGATGAGCAGTCCCGGATCAGTCTGTGGGCCTGATCCTTCCACATGGGACCTGATCAGGCCACTTGATGCTTGGAAATTTGACGGCACGGGAGTAGTGACAGTGTTAATGGCTACTGCGCCCTCCCCACCAAATGTCCAGACCCGTGGGGAGCCCTGTAGGCTGGATGACGTGACTCTGTGGGATGAATCTGGTGCTGATGATGCATCATTTTTCACGGCACAGTTCTGCCACTCTCGTGGTACGCTCGTGCGCCATGGCTCGCTCACTGGGAATCACTGCTCTAAGTACTGGTTTGCAACTGAATCTTTGTGCATGTACCTTTGTATCCATGTGGAGCCTAATTGAACTCCACAGGGCTTTGCAGAGGTATAAGGGCTGGCATTGCCCCAGTGATTACAGGAGTGAGACCAAAATGTGCATGCTGCTATCTGGGATTCGTGGTTTTATTTCTCATGTTGCTCTGGTGTCACTGGGAATCGGGGCATTGATAGAGCTGGTTGCAGGATTCATGGCACATACTTAGTTCTAAAAGCACCATGCAGATGCCACGTAGTCACTTATTTTTGTTAGCAGTGTACCGACTAAAACTTGGTCAAGGGAATTGAGAGAGAGAGTTGTTTAATATAAGCGTGGCTTGGCCTGCAAGCATGGCTGCACCCAATGTCAGCCAGAAATCTCTGGCTCCTCTTTTCCCCTCCCACACCATTCCCCTCGGAATCGGGGCTTACCCATGCTGACTATTCCAGGAAAACTTAAAAATTGAATCCATTAAAATTATTATTTATTTGCAGGGTTTGTTGGCTGGCAATCAAGGCTGAGATATTTGGTGGGGGAGGGAAAGGGTCCTAATACATCTTCATGCAACATCAGAAACGGTTTCTGAGCACTGGTGTCATTTACTGAGACGTATGGTGTTTAGCATGCACTTCAAATGAGTTTAAATAATTAAAAGAAATGGCATTCATAAGTTAAATGGGGGGGTGTTTAAAAAAAAAAAAGCTGTAACACTTGTTCTGTTCATTTAAAACCTTTAGTAACTAAATCTCTCCTTTAGATCTACAGGGAATACAAATAGTGCGATTAATTGGCAGTAATTTAAAAGTCCTTCCATTTCAAAAGCCTCAGGACAAAAAAATTGGAAACAATAAATCTATTAGTGTCAACTACAGTTTTCCACGCAGGCTAAGATGCAAATGACTTTGGATGATTTTTGCTTACCTTTCTTCCCGTTTATTTATGGCCTATGCTGACAGTGACAAAAAGTGTGAGTCAGCGCCACAGAAAACACCCTCCCAAAATGAGCAGGGGGAGAGGCAGGATTTGTTTCTCCTTCCTGTTAATGCTAACTTGCCAAATAGACAAACAGAGGAAATGATAATTTTTTTCCGTGCAAAGTGGACCATGACTTGAATAACTAGTTAAGCTATGTCACAAACATTGAAGTCATCAAGGAAGCTGATACCATGGAAGAGGTCATTTTATCAGGTCATAGATTTTTCTTTTTTTTCTTGTTCACTGAATAACTGCAATTTCTCTCTCTCTTTCTCTCCCTCCAGTCATAGCTGTCCACTGCAAAGTGCCCACGACTTTCCATGTTAGAGATGTCATCTATAGACTACAGGTCTCTAATTCAGGTAACCAAATAGCGGACCCTTCACTTCCCTGTAATTCTGAACTAACCATGCAGATAGCAAGAGCAGCACCTATGAACCGAACTTTCTGTAGGAGGTGGTTTTATCCACAGGCTTCATGTCCTGCTTGAGATCTTAATGCAGCTACAAACTGGGGAATATCTGTATGCTACACTTACAGTAAATCAAGCACACTCCTTTAGTCGCTTATGTTGACTTAAATGGATCACTGCTTAAGAGATTGTTTTTAGTTGCGTGCATATGTCTGTACCGCCACTCCTGTCTCACCCAAGCAAAGACTTGGTGTGCCACTTTAGGAGTTGTGTCCACAGAGGAACTTGTAAATTAATCTGGATTTTTTTTAATGGATTACTTGAAGTGAATCGCAACCTAGGTGGACCCTTTTACTGGGAATTTAAAATGGGCCCCCAATTTGATTTGAGCTTACTTCATCTGCTAAAAAAATGTGTCCACACAAGCAGTCAGTGCAGTCTACCTATTTGATTTGTAAATTAAAGCCTCAAATTCATTCCGACTTAATTTTCCTGGGCAGTCCCCATGTAGAGGAACTCCTAGTTCTCAAAGGCAGACAGAAGACACTCACCACTCTGGCATATAGATGACCCCACCTGCTGCCAGGAACTATGGGCAGACTGATTTGTTTGAAATAACATAGCGCAGTGGAGCCATTGGATTCCTTTTGTGGCTCTTTGGATCCATATTACAAATCTGTCAACAGACAGCAGTCTGCATTGTGGTTTCCTGCTGTTTCTGTACAGACATTTTGGGCACAGACTCCCACTTACGCCTGGATGATCCTAGGGGATGAGGATCTCTTCACCAAAATGTGACTATATTGGATTGCAGCAGTGCAGTCTGGACAAGGGGCTGCAGCCAGGAGGGTCTTTGTTATCAAGGCAATAGGAGCTTGTATTTAACCCCATTGTTTTTGTATCAAAACCACTAAATAATTCTTGCTCCAAAGCAACCAGAGCCTGATATGGACTGCAGATCTTTCCAAGGTGGACCCTGTTCTCTGCATTCACGTAAGACTCTTACATAGCTGTAGCACTCTCCTGGTCTGCAGTCCCCACCACTTTGCTTGAGATCTCTGGCACTCTGGGGAGCCCACTGTCATGGGATGGGGTCCTTAAGGATGGCCGTGTTCTCTTAAGGCCCCTTGACCATGCCAATATGGCCCGATGAGCACCCTCAGTTCTCGTCTGCCACGTCTTTGATGAGAAATATGAAAATAGGGAGCCTGCCTTTACGTCCTCTTGGACACAGTTTGATGAACTTACTGAACCCCATGGGCTCTCAGGCACCTTGTGGGTCTTGTTTCACAATGGATGTTTTGGGGACACCCTAGCTTTATGGGCTTTATGCGTGGCTCCAACCACCCTTTTACCATGCCCCAAGCCTCGCAGATGGTACTGGAGTGGTCTTGCCTCGACCTCATTATAATTTGGCCCTTTGTCCTCACTGGGCTTTCTGCAGCCCTATCTCTGTGCCCTCTCTGGTACCGGGGCCTCTGCACCCCAAATGCCACATCCTCTCTGGCGCCAGGGCCTCCACTCTGTAGTGGGCCCCAATGAGGCCTCCTCCTTCCCCAAATAGCTTCACCCAAACCACCCATCTTATAAAACTGCAAACAAAACATAAGCCCTTGGGCTATAACTTAACACAGGCTACCGAAGGTGTGCTCTGCCCCTTTTCCATTACTCAGAGCAGAGGTTAGTCAGACCTCTGTCCCTTCTTATTCTCAGAGGGCTCTTTCCCCCTTAGCTGCGAGCAGGGACCTGCCTCCCTTCGTTTCAGCCTGGGATTTATATGGGCCCAAGGCCCTGCCCCTTCCTGCCAGCTGACCAGGTGCAGGTGCTGACTAATTTCTGCCTTAGCCTGTTACTAACCTGCACCTGGGCTCATGCCTGGGTCTTTGGGCTCTCCCCAGGCAGTTCCTGCTCTTCTAGGAGCAGGGCACCTTAGTGCCCTGCGACACCCATGCAAAGATATAAGAGAGTTATAGACTCTCCTTTATTTCCCTGTGCAGGAGGGCTGCAAATGGAGCTCAGATCACTTACAGGAAACCTCACTAAGACAAGACAAAAAACAATTAATGGGTTGGTTACTATTAAGGCAGAATGTAGGTGCACCCATGAAACATGCACAAGTCTCAAAGCACCTGATCCCAAACCCCACTGAAGTCAGCGGAACACTTCCATTGATCCTTGTAGATCCTTTCCTTTCTATTTTTTCATATCCTTGTGCCAAGGTGTTTAGCAGAATTCACAGATTTCATTGGAATCTGCCAGGCCGCACAGTGGGTGCTTCTGCTATGCCCTTGAGCTTGCGACCGTTGGGGCTGTCAGCTCTACGCCACCCCAGCCCTCATGGCACAAATCCCCTACAATATACCCTTGTATGGAGAGACTTCGAGGAAAAGAATTGGACCTCTGGAGCTACAGCAGTGTTTCCTTCACGTCGGGGAACAAAGCATGCTTCATCCAAATACTGCATAGTAATGAAGTAACAGTCCTGAACTGTTCCTGAGCAGGGATGGTAGAGAGAGGGCAGATGGAGCAAAGCAACATTGCCAACCTAAATATTTAAAGTAAAGAAACAACCCCCATCCCCAACTTGAGCTCTTAAAAATCCTGAGACTAACACATGAATCATAGAAATCATTCTTATGCTTATTTGGCTTTGAGACTGACAATGTGCCTTTTGGGTTGTGTTTTCAATTTTTTTTCCGCTCCTGTAACCAGGAGGGCTACAAACTTCCCTTTCTTAATAAAAATAAAAGCTGAAATTTCTACCTAATCATATGATTCCAGGGTCTGAGGCTTTAAGAAAAACACCAATTATTGTGAGAGTTGCCTGTAATGAAAAATCCCATGAAACCATCTCTGATACCACAACAGGTAACATGGGTATCATGGTAGACTAATTTAGGAGAAATAGAAGTATATTCCTGGTCAGCTAGTCACAACAGGCGGGGTTTGCAGCCAGGCAGAGTAAAGCTAACATTAGGCATTAATCTGAAACTTTGATCTGAGAAGTGCTTTCAAATGTTTATTAACACACTTGCCAACTCTGCTCATTCTGTTATTGGCATCTCATCCCTGGAGAAGTTAGAGCAGCTGTCAGCAATCGAAAGAATAGTGAATCTTGATTGACTGTCTGGGGGGATGGGAGGGCATCAAAGCGATGGGCTGATGTGGATCTGAATGGCAACACATGGTGTCCAAGACTAGGCTTTATGATGGAGCTAGGACATGGTGCTGTTCTTAGTGCCCTGCAGGACATGATTATAGCTACAACTCTGGGGGGGAAATAGAAAAATAGTCATAGAATGAATTTCACCATGTCTTGTAAACAGTCGGGGCACAAGGGTGTGTAGATGTGTGCTGTGATTCCTCCCATGGGTGGCCCAGTCCCTGCTGGGGCTTGGGGAGTTCCTCCTTCAGCTGAAGAGGCAGAGGCCTGATTTTTGGAGATGACATTCAGGGTGCCTATTAGGGGCGCACAAAGTGGGCCCTATTCGATTCAGATTCGGCCCAAATTGGGGACTGTGACTCGATACGTTGATTCACATCACTGTCCCTGATTCAATTCGGCCAAATCTGAAGATTCGATGCCGTTTCGGAGAATCAGCAATTCGGACACAGGCACAGCTTTAAAAGTTGTTTTTCTACGTACCTTGAGGTACCAGTGTGGCTTGTGATCTCTGCAATGCTGGGGCACATTCCATGCCTTCCCGGCTCAGCAATCAGCCGCAGGGGGACCCTGGGTGCCCCCTCTGACCCAGGAGGCACCAGTTGCTGAGACACGGAGGCGCAGGGGTGCCCCAGTGCACTCCCTGGTGGATCTGGGAGAGGATCAGAAGTGTTTCTGTTCCACTTCTGGTTCTGCTGCCATGCCTCTGTGGGACAATCCATACACCCCAGCGGGGTGTTCATGAGCCCCTGCTACCTAGAGGTATGTAGAAAAACATTTAAAGCTGTCTCTATACCCAAATCTTTCTGAATCTCTACGAATTGATTTGGATGGTTCTGATTCAATTTAGAGAGATTAAAGGTCTTCTGATTTGATTCAGATTCGGCCACTGAATCAGGCCAAATCTCCGATGAATTGAATCTAGGGCTGTGCGAAGCTTCAGTCCCCGTGCCTATACATGTGCTCCAGTGTGTTCTAATTGGAACACATCAGAGCAGACTCATCGAAATAGCTTTAGTTAAAGCATCTTGCGGTCATTTTTAAACGTGTGGAGGCTTGGTACACATGATGCTGTGGCGTTTTAATTAAAGCGGGTCTCCAGAAGCTGCTCTAATTTTAAAATGCCTCCCCCGCCCCGACCACATGTATAGGCACTCTAAAAGGGATTAGATCACATGCTCTTTTTTTGTACAGGACGGGAACATGTAACCTGGTGCAACATATTATTCTTAGAGGACAAATTCCACCAGCAAAATCTCTAGCAATGTAAGGTTCAAATCAGGATTTGATGATTTATCAAGTGAAGAAAAGAAGTTTAACCTCTTGTTGCACATGCTTAGTTAGAGCTCAAGGCTTAGCTCTGATTTCTCTCTAGCTTTTTCCTTTAAGACATTGGCCTCTGTCTTGCTGGTGCCATCTGAGAACCAGGAATGATAATCTTCCCCCTGTCTATTTTGATTGCAAGCTTTCCAGGGTGAGCGCTGTATTTTAACTGCATGTCTCTGCTGTGCTCGTCACAAGAAAGTCCTGGTATTGTGTAGTCTCTCTCCTATTGTTGGCATGAAAGCAGCCCCCAAGAATGTCATTCCTGAGGTGTGGGAGCAGCTGCGAGCAGGGGTGGCCCCAGGGTACATAACGCACCTGACTGCTTCTCTCCGACCCCTGTGCACAGGCACTGCTCTTTGTTCTCTGACAGCAAGAGCCTGGACGGTCGGCTTAGAAAATGCCTCATTCCATGACATTTGCCGAAGACTTGATTATCCTCACCTCGGAGCATTTAGGTGCATAAATATGTATTAGCCTCCTCCAGTAAGTGCATCACAGCTGAGATTAAAATGAACAGCCCTACGGCTCTGCCTGGGATGGGGAGAGCCTCCCGTCCTCCACAGCCCCCATTTAGCCAACTCAGCTGTTGGAAGGGCTCATCTTTTGCAGCACCCAGATTTTAGCATCCTGGCAAGGGCATTGAAGAACACACAGCAAGGGTCAGAAAAAAGCCAGAGGAAGCCATGAGGATTGGAGCAGAAAACAAGCATGGACTGGCTGCCTGAGAGCAGGGCCAAGAGCTAGGAGCTCCTCTCTTTCTGATTTACAGAAACTTATCCAGGCTGAAATCCATTCCTGGGCACATGCACGCAGCATTTACTACTGGATGCTCTGACTCCTATGTCCTCGGTGCATGAGCTTTAAATTTCTCCCTAGGTCTTGACCATGGTGGTAGCGGCCATGCTCTGACAATGATTCTCTCTGCAGCATAGCACGCAGTGCCGGATTTCTTTGCATCTCTGTCCCTTGTCAGTGAAATAGGAAATGCAACCTTTTAGCTACTCCACAGAAGTGCTTCTGGGGGCAGATGGGTGTTTGCAAAAGCACTGGTGTTTAGAAATAGTTCTGTAACCTTCTGAGTGTAGTACTGGTGCCTACTGGTCTGACCAGAAGTCTCCCGTGGGACCAAATGCTTCTCTCTCGTTCCAGGGATGTGACTTCCCCTGAGGCTGGTCCATGGGTTCCAACTTCAGATGGAATAGCAGAGGGATTGTAAATGAGTGAGCAGTTCCTATTTCTGTTCAGCTATTTGCCATTTGTACTAATAATTATGTGTTTGTATCTGCCCCCCTCCCCTTCCTCCTCACCCCCCCAATTCGGTTCTTGGGCACTTATGCAATATCCAATGCCTTCTAGCTCCAAGACTGTGGGTATTTGCCTGTCTTGATTTCCAGTAAGAGGCTTTTGAGTCTTCTAGTGGTTCTACCTATGGCTGGTACTTGTTTATGCCTTGTGGTAGATGCTTTTACTTTCAGTATTGAAGATCTCTGGTTTAAACCCTTTAAATGGCCCAGCTGGGCGGGGGGGAGGTTCACTTGCATATGTGTAAGAGCAAAACTTAACTGCAGCATTCAGCTTTTCCTTAGAGTGAGCTGGCATGAAAGAAAGGGATAAACACGCACTTTTAGGGACCAGCTCCATTATAGCTGTATATCTGTACATAAGGGGAACTTAGACCTCACCGGGGAGGCTGGCACTTCATGCACCACGGCAGGTGTCTTAATGTGGAGCAACTTGGGATCTCATTAGTCTGAGTCATTAATGCGTTGGCTATCAAGGCCACTGAGGCACGTGGAGGATGAAAAGGAAGTTCACGTGAAGAAAGAGGAACGCATTTTAAAAGGTATGTGACTGCAGACTCTCCAAGTGAGTCAGCAGATTGACAATGGAAACAACCCACCATAGGGTCATGGAGAAAGTTCATAACAAGTTGTAGATCAAGGAAAAAACATCAACTCGAATGTCTTGTAGATAAATATCTATTAGTTCCTCATCGTGAAGTGAAACTATTTTTTCACTGGTTTGCAGTGAATTAAAACCAAAGGCTATTGTGTCAGGGCTCTAGAGAGCAAACTGGAGTGTGGCAGTCTAGTCTCGGTGAGAAACGGCATCCAGTGATATATGGGTATCAGGACGCTTGCAGAATATAGATGCATAGAGGTAATGGGAAGCTCTCTTGCAAGGTAACTAGTGATTATTTAATGACTTGATAAATACCAGAGAGCCACAGTGTAATTATTCATTGGAGCTTCCTGAGCCAGAGTGGTCCACTTCTACGCATGGAAAACACCTGTTTGATGACAGTACGGACAGAAGGATTAGGCTTGTTGCCGCTACAGAGCTAACTGCAGTCATCTGGCCTCCTAGCCTGCTCCTGTGAGAATACCTCCATATTAATCACCCATATCCTGAGGTCTAGATCCCCACCTCGTCTAATGGCCAGAGAAATAATAACCCTGTTGGGCAGCTGTCATTTAAAGAAGTAACCATCAAAACTGTTAATGGTTTACTAGTTATTCCTGAAACCAGATGTCTGATCTGTCTCTGTTGCCTATGTGTCTGGGACTCTGTTTGGCTTTCTAGCTACTTATCTGTTAATTTAGCAGGCTCGCTCTACTCTACCTGTTATTTAAACCATGCTTATCACCATGGTTTCTGAGCACCAATTTACATGGTAATTAAAACTGGACTAATTAAATGTAACCTTTATAATATGTCCCCGTCCCCCCCCAAATACATTTGATGCACAGACTGGTTGCTTCCTACTTAATATAGTATTATCAGACATAACCTTTACATTGAGAACTGTAGCCTGCCATTCTAGCAGCACAAGGCCAAATGCATCCCTGGTGTAGTCCATTGAAATCAGCTTGGCCCACATGCCTGTGCTTGGGAAGAACGAAGCACAAGAACTGAGGTGTAGCAGGACATCTCTCTGCCCTGGTCATGTTTTCTAGACCTTTATTCATAGCCCCTGTCAATAAGAGCCTAAAATAGTGGCAGCATATAGTGCAGATGGTGTAAATAATCGGTAACCTCAGTCTGTCTTTGTCTTTCTCTCTTGTTCCAATGGCAGTCCCTTCCCGCGTAGCTGGAAACCACTGGGGCTTTCAGGACCCACTTCCTATTCAGCCACATATGTATAAAAAGATAATCATGAACTCCTGACACCTGTTCATGACTGGTACCCCCTTGAAGGTCAAAAACTCCTGGAAAAAACCTTTGACTTGTTATTACACAGATCCTGTTCTATAGTGGCATTACCAGAGTTGCTGCGTTTCCGAGCACTTTGACTTTTACCGTCCTGCTCAAGAGGGCTGATTTTTTTTTTTTTTTTTTTTTCCCCCTAGGACTCCCTACCCACCCCCACCCTCCTTTTTGATGAAAAATGGGAATTTCTGATTCATCAGAAAATTTTTCATTGGAGATCAAATAAAAGCCAGCACGTGTTTAGCTTTGAGGTTTGGTATATTTCCATGAAAGATTGCAAAAATCCTGCGGAAAATTTGGACAAAGCCAACAAAGCTGTTGTTTTTCTTTTGTAGTTTCACAGGGACAATAAGGGTGGTGTCACACATTCAACTTAACACTTACTAAGGGTGAAATTACAAATGACACTTCGACCATACGGAGGGCACTTAAAATGCAAGCATCTGTATGTTAAAGCTGATTAACTTGAGCTAAGTGCCCTCTGAGCATCTCCAAGTTACACCACTTCAGGTGAGGCTTAACTCTGGGCTGTGCTACCTAGCTTGTGTTAGGATAGCTTCAGTCAGCTCCATGGAGATAAAACAAGCATTTTGCAGTCCTCCAGCATCCCAGGATGCACTGCTCACAGCCCTCTCCCTCTCCCCACCCAGAGCAAGTGTTCTGCCTCCTAGCTATGCCCCTGCCCACAGTGGCACATCAGGGCTGTGCAGGGAAAAACAGTCTTTATTCTTGGGCTAAGTTCAGACAGTCAAAAAGCCCAAGGCTGAATCGATTCAGTCTTTGCAGGTTCGTCTAAGCTGCATAGATTGATCCAATAAGCAAGTGAACAAACATTCACTTTTGATTCTTGAAATGCAGCCACATGCCTGCAGACCTGGGGGTGCTAGAGCATGTCTACCTGCTCAGTTGGAGCAGACGGGTCAGGCCAAGGCTGGCCTGTTCACTGTGTGTGTGGGCGGGGGGGGGGGGTGCAAAGCACCCTGGGATGCTGGGGGACTCTGAGTTAGCTTGAGTCTGGAGGGGATCTGGAACAGAAGTTCAATAAACCAATTTAAGTTAAATCAGTGACATCTGGTACCACATCCATCCAGGTTCATCTTAAACCAGTTTGGGGCATTTTGAAAGTGGTTTATGTGCACTGAACTTCTGTTGTGTTACAGGTTCAAACTGGTTTCCGATCGCTTATATCAATTGGTGTTGTTTCTGTCCCTACCCTTAATGTGTGACTGTTCACAGCCCGTTCTGACTTTAGCACTGCTTATCATTCCACAGATTTAGTATGGGCTAAGTGTAATGTGTCATTTCATCCTACCTGCATTCAAAATCCAAGCAGACTCGCACAGTTTAAAACGTGTTAAGTGCTCTTGTAGCATTGCATAGTTATTCCCTTGCATCTCCTAACACATGCTAACTTTTAATACATCACAACAGTCCAATGATTTGCAGCTGTTGCAAGTGAATGTTGCAATGAGTGACAAGGCCCCAAGACACTTTTCAGTGAGTCGTATCTACTGGGACAGATACTCAACTAATGGAACCGGACAGAGGCACAGCGTGCCAATAAGGTGCCTGGGGCAGACCTTTCCCATTTCCCCGTGAGGCTGCACGCAGCAGCCGCAGGCACCGCGTGCCATGGTATGCAAGGCATTCTGGGTATGGTTCTCTAGAGTGTCAGTGGCATTTGCTGCTGCTGGTGATTTACTTTCACCCCATTGTTTTGCCACCGAAACCCATGTCAGGAGGGGAAAAGATATTTTTGACTTTTGGTGGCAAAAAATTGGGTCGGTTCCACTACTGCTCAACAAAACTACAATTCCCAGAACACTTTGTATCCCATGATTCACCTTGCCCATGCCACTCATTTGCAGGCAGGAGGTGCAAGCGGAGGGGGAATGGGAGAGTGGCGGTCCTCCTATTGGGTGGTTCCCAGGGCACATCCCTCACTCACCCACTCCACCTTATGCTACTGGAACTAGCACACAAGCAGCAAAAGTTAGGGATCCCTTTCCTCAAGTATCTTCATAACAAACTCCAGCATGGGTTATTAAGGTCCAGACTCACTGCCTTCTGCATTAGGAACCGATTCTCAAGGGGAAACTACATTGAGGTGTTCGTCTGTTAGGTAACTGGTATCACCCAACAAAACTAGCTTCTGAAAACTGGTTGCTATCCGCTCGTTTTTCCTGCTGTTGCTGCGGAGGTTGCTTCCTACTTGGAAGAGCTGAGAGACCAAACAATAAGTGGCTCACAGCAAATCTTGCTAAAGTTTTTGTTGTTGTCTCAGGCCCATATTTGCAAACCTGCATGAATAAAATATTGAAGCAAACATTGACAAATTCCTCTCTCTCTCTCTCTCTCTTTGCTTTTATTTATTTTTTTTCACCAACCAGTTTATTAATGAGAAACCCCGTTTGCCATTGTGCAGCCTGGGAGACATGGAGGCTGGCTGCAGCGAATTGGAGAGATTAACCAAATTGTTACACTCAAGGGGATTCTTTATGATCTTTAGCAAAGCAGAAAGCAAAATGAACATTAATTTACTTAGGCTCCTCTATTGTAATGCAAGTAAATGGAGATAATAAAATTCAAATTGGCTACTGCAATGGCTAAAGTGTGTAGTTTGCTAGTGTATTATATCTACCTCCTGCATCCCACACTGAGTCTGGAATTGAATGGAGCTAGCTGGTATGATGCCCTACAGTGCATGGCCGATGCATTAAATCGAGGGGTAAGGCTGGAGAGGGGCTCAGCTGTCAATCTGTTGGTAGCGTTGATTCTTCCTACTGCTTGTGTGGCTGAATACAGGGATGGGATTGGATGTGAATAGTTTCCAGTATCAGTTACAGGCTATGGCCTGGAATGTTTTCTCCATAAATAAAGGGATTATTAACTCTACACTGAGCTATAATGAGAAGGGAGGTCCTGGCTAAGCCGTGACTGGAGCTGTAAGGGATATAAAATATGCCAAGACCATTTGCAGAGAGGAAAACCCAGGCAGGCAGTGTAAAATGGAAGAGAGGTTTGGTGAGCAAAAGTGAGCCATGGGGCTAAGAGATGGTGTTTGACTTTTGGAGTCCTCCTAGTTCTACACCCTTCAAGTTTTAAGCAAATTGCATCAACTGCATTGCCGTTTTCCATGCATAAACTGGGGTTTATATGGACCTCACTGGGCATGGCAAGGTTTAGTTCATTAAAGTTAGCAAAGTGCTTTGATATGTGGGATGCGAAGACATTGCCATGATACAATATGATTCCAGTTCAGGTCCTAGTGTTGCTGACAGGTATACTTGGCCCATTTCTATCACCTCCCCTTCCCTCGGCTCAACAGGGGCAAAACCTTGGTATTGCCACTGGCATCGACTTGAGCAGTCTTGATTTTCCCTTTCTGTTAAAAGGAAGTAATGTGATTAAGTACAAACAGTTCATTTTCTAAGATTTATAATGTGCTATAAAGAGGAAAACTGGTCATTTTAACAACTAAACTGGTTGCAGAGGCTGTAAGTGCCTCTCTTGATTCTACAGTACCTATGAGAGTGGGGACTTGGGGCCTAATTGACATTTAGGGGACACATGCCACAATCCTCCAAGCTATTTTTCCCCCCCTCCCACTGCTCCTACCAATTGGCAGCCATAGAGACACATGCTTAAGTATTCCTGCATCGGACTAATATTCTGCCTCCACAGCTCTGGGGTTGCAGCTGTGAATACTAAACATTGAGCTTCTGTCATCACATCAATGTATCTGTGAATTATAGCCAGCAGTGACCATGATGTATGCAATGAACTCTCTCATGACAGCAAAAGGATGAGGGTTTAGAATCTGGCCCCAATCAAAACCCATCCATCAAAGATGCCATAGTGACAGCTGGGATAGTCCCACTCATAATCCAGCCTGATTGCTGTTGGAGCCAGCTCTCTTTTATAGGTCACACTGTCGGGTTGGTTCCTTGGAACTTATTTGGACAGATTTTTGGGGGTGAGAAGCATAGGACTCGAAACAAAATGGCCAAAACCAGTAGGAACCTAAACAGATTTAGGCGACACGTTGCTAATGGAAATTGCTCTTGTATTTGATAGGCAAATGTTAATCACACCCCGGCTCCTCGCAGCCTGCAATTATTCCATGGCTCCTCTTTTTACAAGTTTTGTAAGAGTTCATTTGAAGCTTCATTGCCGAGTCAGGAGCAGAGAGAGGAGCACGCTGAGGAAGGTCATTTCTTCCGGATCATCCATGTGAATTCTCCTTCGATTTTTCTTTTCAAGCACACCGTTCTTTTTGCACGCGGAAATCAAAATTGGTTTCACTGAGAGCCCAGTCGGCTTCAAACTGGGAGCTGAGAACCAAGCTGTGCTCCTTCTGGTGCGTAGCAGAGCCGAGCAAACCTCATCTATTTCACTTAGCGGGGGTTAGCGACTTCACATCTGATTGGTGCGAGGTTTCCATGTGCGTGAATCTTGCTTCTGGGTTTGGAGTCTGAATTGCAAAAGGGAGACGCTGGTAAAAGAACCGAGCTCACCTGACAAGCTTCATTACTACGTGACCCTATTAATGTTGCATTGTATTCTACTCTTTTATTCTAGCAAGATCCCCATACTCTCCGTTTGGCCTTGAGGCAACCTCCAGGGTCTCTGAAAAAAATTTGTGATGGGTTTTCTGGGTCTAAATCTTGGTGATGCAGTAAAACATGGAACATAATGAGGCGGGAGGTTTGTCGCAGGTCTTTCCCGAGCTCGACTTCATACGGCTCCATGGTTAGCAGAGAGTAAGCCGGCAGTCGTGCTGATGATGCATGAGGCAGGATGGAAAGCAGCTAGTGTTTTTAGGGGGGTTTTTTAGCTTGTGTTTGGAATGAATATTTTATTAAGCCATTTGCTGTAACGTTAGTACAGACAGACTCACATCAGGGGCACGCTAACAATGTTACCAACAAATACAATTCACAGAGTGGTACATAGTAATCACGGGCATTTTAGTGCGGCTGCTAAGTGCTCTGTTTAAGATGATAGCTGATTTTTTTACAGTTAAAGCTGAATGTGATTTTCTTTCTAAAATCTACTAAAGGAAGTCATGTCAAGCTGCATGCTGGCAGGCCAACCTTTGAGGCCTTTTCTCCCCATGGGTTCCTGGGAGACAAGACCGCAGATACGATTTGTTTTCAATGTTTCAAACTTTTTAGCAGTTTGTCTAAGTATTTGGATTGGTGGGTGGGCGTGGTGGGGGGGAGTACCTACAGCACTTCTCTTTTTGGAAGGCCTTTGGTGAGATGTAGGGCATGCACTGCAGTGCAACATCAACTACAAATATGTATCACTTTGCATTTTTGATAAAGGACCCCATCCTAGCACTAGAGAGCTTTCAGAAAAGTCCAGCAAAGCATTTTGGTGGGTGAGGAGGGGTGCAAAATGTCCCGAAGGAAGCATCATTGCAGTTTCTCTTTCATAGCACTGCCTAGCAACCTCAATTAAGGGTCAGAGTCTCATTGGGCTGGACGCTGTGCAGGTGAGAAACAAAAAAGACATCCTCTGTCCCAGGATGTTGACCATCTAGAGGTATAGCTAGGGTTTCAGGAATCTGCCCTGCTTTGTAGAGCAACCTTGGGTTACAGCGGAGCAAATTCATAGCACTGAATTCAGCATTATGGGCATTTGCAGATGATGCATTAAAGTGGGTTAAATGCTGTTTTGCATCACTTTAATGGCATTGCTGTTTGCACGAGTTTGCAAATTCAGTGGCGTATTGTGCATTAATTCCCGCCACTGTAGCAAATTCAGTGGTGTAATGCGCCTCAAATGACTTTGGGGTGCAACAAACTAAAACACCTCCGAGGAGTTTGTTTGCTCCCTTACAGCCGCAGAGGGAATTGCCGGGCCCCGTGCAGCTCAGGGGCCCTACAGGCAGCCCCAGCAGCCAGCCTGGCAGCAGCCCAGGAAGGCAGGCTACACTGAATGGGGGGGGAAAGTGGCAATCCTAGCTTATTTTTTTCCTTCCCTGGAGCCTGCCTGCCTGCCTGAGCTGTGCGAGGGCCCACTGCTTCCCTCCATGACTGTGGTACCCCTGGGACCACCTGAGCCTGCAGGCAGGTGCTTCCTGGGGAGGCTGCCACTGCCATGGAGGGAAGCGCCAGCACCCCCACCTCTAGCTCAGGGACTGCTTGGCCCACCGGCAGCTCACAATTTTCTCCCCACCACCGGAGAGGCAGGTAAGGACACGGTTGTACGTGACATGGTGGTTTACTTTGCCCTAAATTGAAGTGGTGTTCTTAAAAAAAAAAAAAAAAAAAAAAATCACTTCTTCAATTTAGGGAGAATCAAACCCTTGTGTCATCTACAAATGCCCTATCACACAAGAATTGCCTGGAGAAGGTCTAAGGAGATGATGTAGCCAGGGGTCAGCAGCATATGACCTATGGGTCTGATTAAGGCCATGGAGCCAGGGGGCTTCAGCAGAGTTCTTGTGGCAGGGGTCTTTGTCCATGCCAGGTGGCAAGGAGCTGCGCCCATGCCACAGCTGGGGATGGAGGCATAGCAGGGCAGCTGTGCACCCAGGGCAACCAAAATACACAGGGCTACATAGGCTGTCACCGAGCCAATTTGTGCTAGTGCAATCAGCTGCTGCTGCTGGTGATGGTTATTTTTCCATCTCACCCTCCAAAGCTGCTGCTCAGATTGTCCTCTCCTCTCCAGTTATGCTACTGTGGAGAAGGGAGGGTGAGGGCAGGGAGAAGTGATAGCAGGAAAGCGCAGCGGTGGAAGCAGCAACTAGGTCACAACATCAGCCAGCTTTGGGCTGAACTATCCTCCAGCCCATGGCCAAAATGTTGCTGACCCCTGGTATAAGCCATGCAGTTGTGCAAGAGGTCGACTCATGCTTCTTGCTACTATGGTTTGGGTGACCCTTAGAAGGGACCAACTTCACTTCTCACCAGCTTGGCAAGTTCAGCTGATTAGTGTTTCCCATAATGGGACTGTTACAATCTAAATCTGTACTCATATCAATGATCAGGGCAACTTTAATCATGGCAGCTGTCCAAAGAGAAGGAAATAGGGCAGATGTTTTCCAGTTTTGTGGTCTTTCTCTCTAGTACCACGCACCCATCTCAAGTAAAATGCTCATTTTGCAAAGACCAGTCACAGCCCAATGGAAAGCTAGGCTGACTTTTATATGCGTTGACTTTTACATGCCATTACTTCTGAATCTTAAGTGTGTAGAGTATGTTGGGTTTCCTAGTCCTTGTGTGTAGGGTTGGGGTGAAGTCAAGAGCAGATCCTCAAGACTTCTCCTTCCTAGCTTTGAGCCCGCAGGTAGGATCTCACCTCCAAATCTTTCTTTCTCCTCTCCTCCCAAATGAATTAACTCCTTCAAGCCCTATCTTGTAAACAGGCATTAACCCTCTGCTTGCTGCTTTGTTTCTAATAAGCAGGTGATTCTTGATGACTGGGCCTGAGGATTGCTAGTGTTAGCCCTCTGAGAATCAGTCCTTCCCTTGACACTAGCCTTGAGTTTCCTCTGTATCAGAGGAGTGTGCCAAAAATAGGACACCCTGTTAGCCATATTTAGAGTTGTGGGAACTTCAGTGCACTGGTGGCTGCTTGAATAAGCCCTGGTGCTACCAACTGGAGGAAATGACAGGCCTGCTTTGGTGTCCTGCTTCTCTCAAAAAACACAAAGTCAAAAGGACTTGTTCTCCTGGCTCCTTTAGGCAGGCAGCCAACCAATGTGTCCTAAACCTCAGACACCTAATGGAGAACCTGTGCTGACCAAGCAGATTTGCTTACAGAGGCACCTGAGCCTCAAGTGTGGCGTGGAGCAACTTGAACTGAGTTTGAATAAAGCAATGTCCTATGCAGCCCTGTGGTTTATTTGAACTCTGTAATGCTGAGTGGGAGGAAAAACTTGTTTGTTTGGTGGTTTTTTTTTATTTAAAGCGAGGAAAGCAGCCGGGTTGGGACACGCAGGGGGAGCAGTTACAATATGTTCCCTATCAAGGTGACATTCTTACGGATTGGACTGCAGCTGGCTCACCTTGCATTGACGCTACAGATATTTGGGACCCTTTCATGCTAGGGATAAAGAACTACTGATCACTGCCTCGCATTCCCCAACCTTAACAAGGTCTGATGTGAAGCATTGGGTTGGAAGGGGCCACCAAGGTCAATCCCCTGGGTTTTCCTACAGCCGGGTAAAACATTTGTAGGACATCTACTCTGGCTCTTCTCACCCCCTACAGCCCCGAGGCACCTAATAAAAGAGACCCTATGATGTGACAGACAAGAAAAGGGCACTACCAGGAGGAAATAGATATTGCACATTGCCGAGGGAAGCAACAAGCCCCATTGGTTTTGCTAAGCAAACTTCCATCCTGACCCCAAAGTCATCTTAAGGGTCAAGAAACCTTAATTTGTCCTGTTCTCTCAGATCCCAGATGCATTATCTTCCTTTAGTTAGAAAAAAATATGCTGTCGGTGCTTCCTTTTGGGCTAGACTGTGATGTAGCACCTTTCTATGCCGAGTGAGCAGAGCAGGAGTGAGGGTCATGTCACGTGTTCAACTTAACACCTACTAAGCGCAGTTGTGTTCAAGCAAGTTAGCATTTAAGCTCTTGCAAAATTGCTCCCTTTCGGACACAGTTCGCCTCCTAACCTGCACTAACTTTAATACATCACGACATTGCAATGGTTAGCAACTATTGCAAGCAAACATGTGGCACCACCCCTAGGGGACTGAGAGAATATCTAGGGTACATGATGTCTAGGATATTTTATCTCCACCATTTCCCAAGCCTATGGAGAATGCAGGCCCTTTGGGGTAGAGATTTCTGTTGTATGCCAATGACATATTTTGCTAAATGTACAGCTCCCAGCACAGTGGTTATGGCTCTCTCCCCCCCCCCCCCTTTATACAACATAATATGAAGAAACCATATGAGCACAGTGGGGTCTAAATAAATGTATTTATTGCATGCACACCAGCTAAGCCTTGCTGTATATGTATGCTCTATTCTTTTGGCAGCTTCTAAATCACAAACATGGCGAGCACCTTCTGAGGGCTCTCAGAATTTTTAAAGGCCATGATCACCTTTAATTTATGCTAGGAATACCACATTTTCTTGCATATAGTACGCCCCCAAAATAAGATCCATGCCATATTGCTGGAAGACAGCACATCTTCATGCTTCTGTTTTTCTAGGGTGCTGGTTGTAGCTGTGTTGGTCTAAGGACACAGACAGACCAGATTTTGTGGGTAAATGTGATATATCTTTTATTAGACCAACTAAACAGTCGGAAAAATTGTCCCTTGCAAGCTTTCGGGTACAAACACCTTTCTTCTGCCTGAAGAAGGGTGTTTGTACCCGAAAGCTTGCAAGGAACAATTTTTTCCAGCTATTTAGTTGGTCTCATAAAAGATATCACATTTACCCAAAGAACCTTGTCTATTTTTCTGTTTCTTTCCTGGCAAAAAGATTCAGCTCTGCTTCAGGTACATTTTTTTTTTATTATTATTATTATTATTTATTTTGGAGGGCTGATTTTTTGGAGGATGAGGTGTGTGTGTGTGGTATACAGGTAAATATGATATTAAAGACTGAGCCCAGAGATTGTATCCTCTACCCTCTGGGATTATTCCTGTACCCAAAGCACACTTAGTCATGCAACAGGACCACATGCTCCACCTTCTAGCATTAGACAAGTATCCCCAGCACACAGAACGGTGGGCGGCGGTGACTCCCTAAAGGATGCTGGCTCCAGGTGTTGCTTCTGGGGTAATGCAACTTCACAAGGCTGGTTAAAAAAATAAGTCCTTTAAGTGAAGTGATTTTTGTTTGCTTAATTTTCCTATGCATTAGCTTTGTGCTTTGTGAATACTGCTTGTGCCCTGAGAGCTGATTTGAAGGGAGAGGGGGAGTGGTATGACTAGACGTGCACTGGAAGGATTTCTAGGTGCCATTAAATACTAGATATGCTGATTCGTCCTCACTTCTTTGTACAATCAGTAAATGAGAGGAGTGGGTGTAAAAATTGACCCTCGGGGCAGACATAAAACTCAGCAGCGCCATAAAATGCCTTTTTATTTTCCCTTCCTAATGCAGCTCGGCAATAAAAACGCTGTTTTAATAAATTAAAAGGGAGCGTGGTGTTGCGGGGTTGGGGTCCTGATCATCGGGGTGGCTTCCATTGCCTTGTTCTTTCTGCCTTTCATTTATTTTGCCTTTTATTTTCATTGTTTTGTTTTGTTTTGTTTTTTAAAGGGAGATTATTCAAATGAATGATTAAAACAAACCCACACCATCTTTCAGAGCACTGGTGCTTGCTGGGGGAATCTGGCTATTTGGGTATGTTAGCATGACTTAGCTGGCCTGTCTGGGCTTGGACAGATGACCTTCGGCACTAAATGCATAGATTTGTTAGAGCTTGGGCTAAAGACACGCAACTCACTCTGTCGCTTTGTCATAGACCATGATCCTTTGTGGCTTCAGCAGGGAAATAGGGTCTGTAACACTCCCTTGTCAATGGGCTGCGTTAGCAATAGGGGAAGGGGTTTGAGGACAAACTCAGATCTTTGTCCTGAGTTGAGGACAAACTCGGATCTTTAATGGAAGTCTAAAGGGATCTCAGGTTTTTTTCCCCGAAGTTTGTGGAACTGCTTTTCACCAACTTTTTACCCCCACCTGCGCTTCCTGGCTTCAGTTGCTCCAATCTCATGAGCTAATATGCATCTTCAGCCTAAATAGCCACAGGATGTATTAGACATCTGTAGCCACATGAGATTTCCAAGTTATAACATTTCAGGATTAACATCCAGAGAATCACTGATTTCTGACGAGACTTCAGATGAAAGCACTCCTTTTCTAGAAATCGGAGTCCTTGGGCCTTGCAAAGTCGAGTCCCTGAAATCTGAGTCTGTAGGGCCAGAAGAGAAACAAGTCTGATCTCTAGCCTAACACAGCCCATAGTCGCTCCCTGATTACCGTGCACAGTGTGCATCTTGTGGCTGATCTAGAGTATGTCTTTTAGGGATGCATGCATTCTTGATTTATAGACTGCAAGTGGTAGTAAACGGACCACATCTCTTGACAAGTTCTTCAATACTTAGTAACTCTTACTGCTTGGGGGGGAAAAAAAAGTGCCATATTTGAAGCCTTAATTTATCAAGCTTCCATTTCCAGATAAGTAAATCCAGGATGAGTGCAGTCTTTGTACTTCTGCTACGGCTTGCCAAAATAGCCAGAACAAATTCCAGGGGCCTTTGGCCCCAACTTGGCTAGCACGGTGGCTACTCTCCTGCCCATGATCTCTCTGAAGAATCGCTTCTGGCTGCAGGAAAAAAATAAATAAAAAAATCAAACCACCTTGAAACGTTCCATTATTCTCTTTTGAAAATAATGCGTTTGAAATGACAAATTACATCCTACTCAGCCAAGTCAAAGTCTTTGTGCTCATTAGCTTTCTGCTTGTTTGACTCCTTTTCACACACCTGGCTTCCACCTCCACTCCTGTTAACACCCTCTGTGTTTTCCCTTTTCACGCCACACTCTTCCTCCCCCCTCATCAGCCAGTGAGACAGGCATTATCATGTTTAAAGAACATAAACTTTTAATTTGATGGCATTATGATCACTTGCCGACAGGATCTTTTTGTTCGCGTTTCCCTGCTTAGACGTTTGGCAAGATGGGTTGAAATGTAAAAATAACCATCCTTGTTTAAGCAACTATATTTTGTAAGGCTAAGAAGGATGTGCTCTCTGGGAAGTGATAGGGATGAGAGGAAGGGATCCCAGGTTCTTTTTCTAGCTCTGCCGTAGGTTATTGGTTTGGCGGTCGGTCGTATAAAAGCTTAGGTAAATAGGAAGGAGACAGTGGCCAACCTCTTTCTGCTTCAGTAAAATGAACATAATAAATAATACTGCTCTCCCAAGGGTCAAGTGAGCACTATTTCTAGTGCAGTACAGATGGGGAAACTGAGGAACGGGAAGTGGAAGTTGCCTGGTGTCCCCAAAGGATTGGATTGAGCATATATCCCAGATCTCTGGATTCCTGGTTGCAGGCACATATTACTGTTAATGCCAACAGGATCTACTCTCTTCTTTCCATCTCTTGTCAGCTCAGTTCGTTACCAGTTGCAGAGATCAAAGGGAGACTGGACCGGCTTAATATTCATACTAGTTACACAAGTAGATTAATTGGAAAAAATCCTGTAATTGCAATGGATGTGGTGTGGGTAAATTGAAGGGGGATAGACTCCTATTGTCATTATTTATTAGATTGATATGCCACCCTCCCTGCAAAGAGGTTCAGGGTAGCACACATGAGTGCGCACACACATTTATAAAAAACAGATAAAGTATTACAATAGGATACTACAGAATAAAAAAAAGAGACACCCCAGTGTCCCCAAATGTAACTATTCTGCTAAAAGCCTGAGCAAAAAGAAAGATCCCACAATGCTTCCTGAAGAAGTCCTGGCTTGGGGCAAAGAGGCTCAGGGTAGCACACATGAGCGCGCACACACATTTATAAAAAAACAGATAAAGTATTACAATAGGATACTACAGAATAAAAAAAAGAGACACCCCAGTGTCCCCAAATGTAACTATTCTGCTAAAAGCCTGAGCAAAAAGAAAGATCCCACAATGCTTCCTGAAGAAGTCCTGGCTTGGGCTCTGAGGAGCTGCAAGGGGGAGAGAAGCAACTAGTGAGAAAGACCACCCCCCCCTTGTTTTTCCCAATGAACTTGGCTCACAGATGGTACTTGCAGAAGGCTTCTCTCAATTGGTCTTAGGGATCATGCTGGAACATAAGGGAAGAGGCAGTCCATGAAGTATGTACTTTGTAGGGCTTTATAAGTCAAGACCAGCACCTCGAATTGCACTGAAAAGGTTACTGGAAGTCCATGCAGATTCTGGAACAGCTTCCACGTGGCTCTCAAGGGTAGCCCCATGGAGAGCACGTTGCAGTAGTCTAGCTTTGAGGTTGTGAGACAGTGGAGGATGGTGGCCAGATCTGACTCTGAAAGGAAGGAGTGCAGCCCTCTCAGCCATCCGAGGGAATTGGTGAAAGGGGGCATGGGAGCTAAAAGCACAAAAGGGCAGATACTCCATTTACTCCACAGCAGTGCATGTGTAGATGCTGATGGAGCTGCCCGGGGCACAAGAGTGCTTCAACGTCGGGGGCTGCCTGCCGGCTAGCCCCACACTGAATCATCCTCGTGTCCCAGCCAGCCCCTCCGCAGCATGTTGAGCTGGCAGGTGGACCCCCCCCACAGGCCTCTTGCCAGCTGTTCAACCCAATTCAATGTGCTGCGGTCCTGGGCACTCGTGTAAACGCAGCGCCTGGGAGTAATACACTCTGGTGCAATATGTTCTGGAGTTTAGTGCTTCACCCTAATAGCACATGTAGATGCACCCGGTATGTCTCTAGCTTTGTAATAGCCTAAAGGAAAAGCTTATCTGTGAAGTGGGTGAAGGAAAAATGCCATGTGCAAAGTGACCCCCCAGGCCAAACTCTAAGTAATAGAGGGCCAAGCTGCCTTCTGGTGTTGGGAGTCGCTTCAGAGTGGAGTTCAAAAAATTGGGTGTCTGTAGAGCACTAGTGATTTGGCATTAGTGAGAGCGATTAGTGAGAGCGTTTGGTCTTGAATGGGGCCTTATGGTCACTGTCCTGTAAATAACATTGCATGGGATAAGTAGGTTCAAGGCCGGATTGGTTTTCAGGGCGCTGAGCGCCCACTGTCTTCATTGTGCTTTGCGACCGAGCAGCTTGCAGAACCAAGCCCTCGGTCTGTTCAAAGGCTTTCCACTACTTTAGCGCCTAGGAAATATTATGCATGTCCCCTTGTCTGATATGAAGAGAAGTGACTGCAGCGCGTTAGTTATACAACAAAAGACCCGTTTCCATTTCCACAGTTTAACGGATCAACTGAAAACAACAGCGGCAGTGAGTACATCAACCACCGCAGCGACAAGGGGAAAAAAAGCACAATGGCTTTGACTGTAGAAATTGATCAATTGCAATTGATTCCTCTAGAAGGATGGCAAATAAAACCCCGCATTTTCCAGGCTTTCTGCACAAAGCTTATTGTAGTGTCATGTAAAATATTTATGCCAAATTCATTTGGAAAGCTGTAACGTGCATTATCCGCAAAATGAGTTCAGCCAAACCTTTTCAAAAAGCATTTTACTTTTAAGCAGAGAAAAAATGCTTTGCTACGGGAGGGCTTGTGTTCTTGGTTTTGCAACTGTCGCCCTTCCCCTTTACGGTTTTTAGCCACAAGAAACAATTCTCATTCCAGGAAACACTCTTTTATTTCTTCTGTCTGTTTATAAAGTCTGTGCTGTCCTGATTTTGTGTGTGTCTGTGTGCATGTGTGTGTGTATGTTCTTTCCCTTTAATGAATGCAATGCTTTTCTGCTTTTAAAGGGAAAAAAAAATCCTTTTTAACAAAAGAAAGATCCTTCTGCAGAAGGCCCTGGCCTGAGAAACAAGGGGACAAATACCCAGGCTTGCCACAGATTCCTGGGATGGCACTGGGAAAACTTATCCACCAATATTACTTGTGTGGCCTTTATTATTAGTGTATCTGAACAGCTTCTAGACCATCATGAATGTATACTCACCATCCAGCATTGCAGTAGGGGACTTGTAGTATTTTGATTGTAGGGAGCCAACAGGTTTGAGTTGTGTCTATACAGTAAAATGAAGGTACTTGTTCAGCTAACTAGTATGGAGTATGGTAGCAGTTTAGTCTGTGCTTCCACACCTTGCTCACAGGGTGCTGGTTCATGGTCTAGTCTGGTTGTCATACTATGCAACTGTGCTCTTGCTGCTGCTGTTGCTAACTAGATTAAAGTTATCACTTCTATGGCTGCCTCTGCAACACCCGTATCTTTTTTGTTTCTGGGTAGACCTTGGGGAAGGTTGCACTACTAAACCCTAGCACAGCACGGACCTCTCCTCTAGTCCGCCATGCCTCAGGCTAGTAGCCTAGCCACTGTTTCATCCTGTCTTTCTGTAGGGTGCCGCTTGACAGATGCACATGCCTGATGCAGAAACAGCGACTAAAGAAGGTCCGTTATGAGTATGTGCACTACTTCAAACGATTGCATGGTGACTCCTCAGCACAGCAAACTTCATGTGGAGGAATAATAAACTTCACACAGCATCTCCTGTAGCTCTTGGTTGCCTATCAAAACTCAGTGTTCAACTACAGCTTTTTTTGATCTCCATGGGAGAGATTGCACCTCTCTGCCTCAGTTCCCCTTTGTAAAATGAACCTGTGGACGCTTCCCTCCTCTCTCTTTTAGGTTGTAAACTCTTTGGGGCATAGACTCTCACTTCCTATTTGTATATATAAAGTATCTAGCACAATGGAGCCCTCTTTTGACTTGGAGCAGAAAACACTGCTGCAGTTAAAAGTAAAAATACTTGTGGGATGTTTCTCATGAAAAACCCTACAAAACTGTGAGACCTCACAAACGGGTAGAAGTCTACCAGGTCTGGGAGGGGCCTTCAGGATGATCCAGTCCAGTTCCCTGGTAAAATCAGCGCCCGCCAATCCCTTGCATGTGCCTGTGCAAGGGGTGTGTGTGTGTGAAAATATTTCAGCCTCTAGTTTTTAAAAGGTAGAATTAAAAAGGATGTAAATTATTTTAAAAAACCCCACAAAACCAACCCATCAGTGTGTGTGCAAGGGTGAATTTTGCCATTGGTATTAGACCTTCCTAAGGAATGATGGACGTGACAAACAAGGAAGATTACCTTCAGTACAGGTGCCAAAGGTCTCTCTCTCTTTGGGCAGAGTTTTCATCCCAACCTACTTGTGCAGATGGGTAATTTTCCTAGCACCTGTATCTGTTCCCTGCTGCTGATGGATGCTTTACCCACAGACAGATCATTTTAAGGGTGATGAGGTGCTGGCAGTATTTTCCATCTGCATTGTTTGTTTGTTCCTCAAGGCTGCTATCACTTTCTGAAACCTCGCTTTTGTTGCTAACGTGGGTCATTTGCTGCCCTGTCTCACCGCTTCAGGAAACCTTTTTAAATTGCACAAAATAATGAACTGATTCATTTGTGTGCTTTATTTATTTGTTTTTACTGAAGGGGCTCACCTCCATCAAAGAGGAAAATTGGGTTGTGACTGAAATGGCTCTGTACCGTATCCCTGAGAAATACTGTAGCAGTGGAAGGATGCTGCTGCAGTGATAAATATGCTACTTTCATGATTTTAATAATTAAAAATGCACTTAAAAATCCTTCCATACACACAATGGAGAGGACTATTGCATTTATCTTAGCCTCTCATGGATCCTTAAGGTTTTATGGGCACTTTAAAGCAGAAATAAAGATCCCTTTTTATATTGGAAAAAAACAGATGCGTCTCAAACTGCCATCCCATTCCACACAACTGTAGTTATTTTCTCTTTTAGATCTTGCATCTGGACCATAGTTGGGTTTTTTTTTTTCCTTTTAAAGTGATGTGAATGTTGGAATAGGCTGGGAAGGAAGGAAGGGATGTATAAAATCTCACGGCACATGAAGTGTACACTAAGTTTGAAAGTTATTTGGCTTCGGTTAGTTGTTGGTTGACCTAAAGGCCCATCCTGCACCCAGCATGTTGGGACTGCCGGTGTAGTACAGAACTGGCCAAAGAAGGCTACCCAGTTTGGCTGACCACTTCCAGCTCGGGGCTACCCAGTTTGGCTGGCCACTTCCAACTAGGGGTCTAGTCCGGTTATTTGGTTTCTTGGGCTGCAGCTCAAGAGAAATGCATCCAAGCCCTAGTTCAGCCTTCAATATCCTTGACAAAGCATTTAATGAGCCCTGTGTTTTGAGTCAATAGTGTACTCATGAGGTACACAAATGCTTCATTGATTATGACCGTGCAAGTGTCGAGTTTGTTACAGTTTTGCTTCCTAGAGTCAATTGGGGGCAATGGTGGAGGAGCAGAAGGATTGTAGATGCTCTAGAGTAAGGATCCTCCCTCTCCCCTTTCCCCTCCTCCCCCACCATCATCAACACTGGGGAACGTGAAAGGATAAGAAAATTCATTGAATTACAGGGAAAGTTTTGTTCTGCGAAGTCATTAAAGTAGAACTATATATTCTTTTTTTTTTTTTCAATGAGATTTACAGAAGAAATCTCCTGGAGAAATAGAATTGATGCAGCTGT
>NW_005842217.1:539362-548382 GCF_000455745.1 Alligator sinensis
CCAGCAGAAAATGTTCTCTGTAGAAAATAAATAAGAATATTAGATTGAGGGGAAAAAATCAGTAATTTTGGAAGCCGCTTTCCTTGCTACTTGCTGCTTCCCGCGTTTCGTTGTTGCTGTTTTTGTTTTGGGAGTTTCTCTTTTATTTCTGCAGTTGCTTGAAGCTATTTGCCTGATTGGCACCCGAGGAAGATTTACAGGATGAAGGTTTACTTAATGTAAGACCCATGTTGGGCTATCTAATGCAGCACTTTTCAACCAGGGCATGCCTTGAGATCCTTTCAAGGGTGTCACTCGACGAATTAGCCCTGTTAGGTGTGCAAACATGATTCACAAGCTAAATTCAAAGATTTCAAATAGGGACCCATAGTGTGAAAGCATGCTGACCCATTGGCATCTTTGATTTCTTTGCAGCACAGAAAATACTCCATATTATTTTTTTCATAGTCAAAATACAAGTGAAAGCTAAGAGGCAGCATTTTCTGAGGGGTGCCTTGACTTTAAAAAGGTTGAAAATTACTGGTTGACTTGATGAGCTGACTATGTTGGCAACGGAAAGGTCTTTGTCCAGCTTTTTCTGTAGGCAATGGGAAAATACTCGCATTTTACTATCAGCAGATTTAGGGAGGAGTTGAGGCTACCGGGAATTGCCCAACATGGTACAGGCAGGCGCTGTGCAGTAGCTCTGTTAATATAACACAGATTTCTATGGAGAACAGCCCCTTCAATTCTGGTCCGAGGCTCTTGACGCACAGCTGTGCCACTCCTGACCTGCAGCACCCACTCCTGTTCAAGTCCTGCCTTCTCTTCACGACTCTGCCCATGCACCTCGCGGCTAAATTGCAGCCCTTATTGATATTCCAGGCTGGGGCTCCCTATACTGTAGCTCTGATGACGGTCTTCAGTTTTGAATCATAGGTCATGCACTGCTCTTTTGCTGCTATTTCAGCCAAGACTGCAGTCCCAACTGCCCAGGGACCTTTCTGTTAAACAGATTCTGCTGTTAGCTGGGAGCATAAATCTTCCCTAGAACAGAACCACATTTACTTGCAGCTGTGACTGGGAGAAAATCCTCAGAGGTGGATATACCGTTGCACTAACCCTCTGCAGCAGATAATGTATGTTGGGCCAAATCCAGCTCTTGTGCAAGCAGGCGTGCTACAGCATGGAGAAAATTGGCCCTGGCTGCTCCTATTAAGGAACGTAAAGTAGTTATACACCTGCTGGTGTCAGGAGTAATTTGGGATGTGCTCTGGTTGAGCTGTAACATTTTCTTTAGTCTTCATTTCAGGTGCTGGAGCATCCAGTGGCTGTTCTGACGCTTAGCTACCTTCACTGCTCATTTGCACCTAGTCTGCAGTGCAGATTTGCCTACATTTTGCTCCCACCGGATCCCCTTCTCCCTGCTTCCAGCTGAACTAATGTTGCCGTCTGCTATCGGAGCCCTTCTCCCCATGTCGGGACTTGCAGACTGTGATCAAATCACCTCTTCCACAAAGGTTGTGAAGTTCCGTGTACCTTTTGCAAAGATTGATGTCTAGGAGGCAGATTCTCAGCAGGCAGAAATCAGTACAGATCCACTGAGGGCAAAGGAGCTTTGCTAATATGCATCAGCTGGGTTGCTCTCACATGGGTTCCCTACCTGTAAGGACCAAACGTGAGGCTGAAAGGGGGGTCTTAGGTCAAGAAGTCAAGTCCAGCTCCCTGTTATCACAGGCACCACGTCGCACTATCCCTTGCATAAACAGATCAAGTTCTGCCTTAAAACTTCATTTTTTTTTAAACTGCTAATAAAAAGCAGCTCCAGAACCTCCGACAGTTAGAAAGATCCATCTCGTTTCCAGCTTAAATTGACTTGGGGCCAATTTATAACCATTTGTCCTGGGGCCAACATTGTTCTGTAGCTTTAACTGTTTATTTAAGCAGTGTATTTATTGAAAACAACCACCCCAGCCTTAGGTTTTTTTTCTGGGCTAAATAAACTGAACTCCTCTAGTACGTTTTTGTAAGATGAAACTAGTAGTTGGGATCTGATTTATCTTTAAGCACGTGCTTAAGTCCCAGGGACTTTCAGTAGTCTTTTCAATGTTCTTCAATGCTGCGCCTGAATTAGGGTGGCCATCATAGAGGACAGTTCGGTGATCTCCTGTCCTCTATTGATACAAAACTCAACGCCTTTACATCCTCTGTTTTTTTTTTCTCTACAAAGGGAAAAATAGAGGACATAAAAGCGTCCGGTTGCATATCAACAGAGGATAACGGGACTGTCCTCTACGATGGCCACCCTCCTCTGAATAGGGACTGCTTTCTTAAGGTGGGAGTTCAGAGTGGAACGAGGCAGCAAAGGGTTTGACAGAAGACTGTGAAGGTGGCGGCGTGGAGACAGACAAATTATAACAGACTGACCAAGCCTGGTGCTGAAGTATCATTATATTGAAAATTCCCTGCAGCTCAGTACATAGCTGTAGTGGGCAATGCGAGGAAGACGGCAAGCTGCATTGCTAGAGGAATCGGGTGTAAATCAAAGCAGGTAGTTAGAATGGAATAGCAATGAAAAGAGGCTTCTTTATTACGGAGTCTGGTACAAGTTAGTCCTCCGCCAGTGGACTGGGAATAGGAAAGCAACGTGCTCTACCATAGTCTCTTAGGAAAGGATGTGGATGAAACCACTCCTGGGCAGAGTAATGAGGTTAATAATGCTAGCCAAGCCTCTCCAATTACAGAAGATGGGAGAAAGGCATATTACTGTTTCTGCAAAAGAAGAGACTCCATGGTGTCCAGCTGGGGCTGATGGTTTTAAAATATTATAATAAGCAAGTGGATCAAAATACTCCCTGCATCGTCCATGAAACACATGCCAGCATATCAAGGGGGGGTTGCAGGCCAATTATTCTGTGCATAACTAAATACAAAGGAAGCAATTGCTAATGGGAGGAGAGTAGTTTGCAGTTTTTATCTGCAGGTCTCATCCCTTGCTGGAAGCTTTAACTGAGCCTCTTAACATCTCTGGGTGGTAAAGGGGAAGGGAGGGCATTCAGAGCTGGTATAAATTGGTGTAATGCATGACTGACTGATACCGAGGGATTTCATGAACATCGGGCTGCATCAGCAGCACGACCCTGTAAATAAGGTGCTGAACTTTGACTCAGGTAATGCCCATGGGGGAGTCTGCTGCTCCAGTGGAGATACCTGAGTTAGTTTTAAGCCACCTAGTTCAGAGACTGCTGGTGGTGCCACGGTGGCAGTCCACATCTCTGTGTGTGCTAGCTGCCTATATACCTACCCAGGATCCCGGGTGGTTTTGCAGCCTGTATAGCACCCGTTTTATGGCTGCACTGCCTCAGTAACTAAGGCTGCTCTAATATATTCAAGCTGCCGGCACAGTTAGGACTGCAGTGTAGATGCAATCTCCAACAACTGATTCTCTCTTAATAGCTAGATGATGTGGCAGAGCTGAGAAGAGAGCATCACTGGGCTGACTGAACACCTCATAACACTGTTGTTCTCCCTGGTCTGCAGATAGAGGAGTGAAGGCACAGAGTGTGCGACTACACTGCTTCTGTAGCTCAAAATACATCCTATCTACCCCAGTCCATTCACGCTCCCCAAACCTGGAAACTACGGTACTGAAGCTTTTCTGGGAACACTTTTGCTCGGTTGCTCCCAAGCATTCCTGAGACAAAAGTCTCAAGAGCGTGTATGGTGGGTGCCCCAAGTGTAAACCTACCCACAGAGACGAAGTGACTTGCCTAAGGTCACACAAGAAGTTTGTGGCAAGGAGTCGCATTAGCTTCCTTAACTCACTAAGGAGCATCCTAGCCACTATGCTACCCTTCCTTTGCAGGCAATGCATCTCTTCCTTTCCCTATTTCTTTTTCTTATCAGTAGCTCTCTTGGGCAGAAATTGTGTGCTTGTGCAGCCCCTTGCACAGGGGGACACTAATCTTAGTTGAGGCACACTGGCAGTTATGAAAAGAGCTACATGCAGGAGTCCCCTTCCCCCTACCTTCTCTTAGCCTTTTAAGCTCCCCAGATGATGGGTTTTTTTCCACTTTATGACTCATCACTCACTTTGTCCCACATTTGGGGCACTGGCAGTTAAGAGATGTGAATGCATCTGGTGGGTTCCCTGTAGACCACTAATTTTGCAACCTGAGGTCTGTTGTGCAATTTGCTTTTCATAGGGGGAAAAAAAATCCTGGTGCAGTTGAAATGCGGTTGCTCAGTGCTCTTTCTCCACTGTAAAGTAAAACAGAAAAGAAAAGAAAAATCTTGTATAAAGCTAATGTTCTAGAAGAAAAATGAGCATTCGGGCTTGAAGGGAGGCCCTGTGCGATTGTCTTGTGTGCGTAAAGAGAAAGGACAGGATGCCAGGGGAGAACAGCAGAGAGGTAAGAAGCAGCGCTCAGGCACGTCTTTCTTCTCTGTGCTTCATGACAAGTGAAACAAAACTCATTCTCTTCTCATCCAATCTGGATGTGTGTTTTTTGTTATAAAATCTGCTAATATATACTAAGTTACTATCAAATCACAGGGAGCGACAGTCGTGCGCCACTCCTGGCTCTGAAATGATGTCCCTGTTGGAGTCTCTTGCAGGGATTGTTCAGCATCGTATGGGCAATTTGGTGTGAAAAGATCTTTGCCTTCATTTCATCTGAGGAGGAATTCACAAATAATGAGGCTGGATTTCTCCCCAGCCCTCTGAAACGAATTAGCCCTCTGTCATTATTACAGTTGCCTCTAGTGCCTGAGCAGAGAGCAGGGTCCAGTTGTGCTAGCCACAGAGATCATCTTTGCCTTGGGATTCTTGGCAGCCTTAAGAGGCAAGATAGACAAAAGATGGGAGGAAAGGGAAAGGCACAGAAAGGGGAAGTCGGGCATTGGGTTCGTATCGGAGGTTAAGGATAGATGGTAGCTCTTCTGAAACCAACTCTCGCACCATCTCCACTTGATTAGACCATGCCCTGAACTCTGCTAACCTACCTGCCATTCAAACTAGGGAGGATTCTTCATTTCGGGAAGATGTCTTGCATTAGGTTTGCCAGGTTACCTCCAGTCCCCATGTATCTGCTGGGCCTGCAGTTCCACAGCAGAAAGTTAATTGGGTAGGGAATTAAGGGCGTAGGGAAGCAAGGCTGCAAGGGACCTCAGAAGGTTATGTGATCCAGTCCCATTCTCGAGGCAGGATCATCCCTGACTAAACCGTCCTAACCAAGTATCTGCTAACCTGTTTTTAAAAACTTCCAGGGATGGAGATTCCTCAATGGGTCCAGGTAGCCAGGTCCAATGTTTGACCACACTCATGGTTGGAAAGTCCCTCCTATTCTCCAACCTAAATTCCCCTTTGCTGAGGCCATTACTCCTAGCCCTGTCTCCTGTGGCTGCAGAGAAAAGCCCATCTCCTAATTACCTTTCAGGTGTTTGCAGACTGTTATCAACTCAACTCCCCTCCCCACCCCCCAGTCTTCTCTTCTCTGGGCTAAATAATCCTAGTTCTTTCAGCCTTTCCTGAGAAGTCTTGCTTCCCATGCCCCCAGACCTGGCTATGCTGTGGTCAATGTAAGTTCAATGTATGCAGACATCTCTGAGGTCGCTTAAAACTACTGAGCACGGGTACCGAGAACAGCGGAGCTGCACGAGCGTGCGATTCAGTGTGAGCCGAGCAAATATTATATGTGGGTGTCCAGTCTGCATTGAGCTCCAAGCTGTGGCAGCTGTGCTGCCATGAGGCTCTGAGCCGGCTGCTTTCTACCTTGCTTGCCTGCGTCTACAAGAATCACAAGTGCCAGGAATCACACAACTGAGGTTGAAAGCAATAGCTCTAGAGGCAGTGGCTGAGACAGCTGAGGGTTTGCCTTGCAAAGCAGAAGTTAGAGGCTCAAAACCTTCATCCCAACTGAACGTCCTTGGCACGTGATGTAGGGCAGTTTTGGAATCGTCTTCATTGGAGGTTTTCAAGACGAGGCTGGTTGGACATTTGTCTGTGGGCTGAAGAAAAGCAAATCTTGCATCTGTGCAGTAGGTTGGATTAGATGGTCCTTCAGGTCCCTATCTACCATGTGCTTCTCTGAAGGACGAGATGTTATAGCAGGGGTGTCAAACTTGCCCAACTCCTCAGGGCTGGATCTGAACCATGGGGCTCATTGCAGATGAGATCTGGACATGGCAGAAGAGCAAGCTGTGGTATCACAGAGAGTGGGAGTGATGGCAGGGGTGAGTGGTCCGGTGGTGGCACAGCTGTCACACCCGTGGCACCAAAGGCCACCCCCACGAGGGCCCCATAGCCCTCAATTCTGTGGTAGCCCCATGCTGGGTAACCCCACTCATCCTCATTTCCTGGGCCCACAAGAAAGCCCCCTTGAACTGGAGGAAACAGCTATGAGGGCTAGATCTGGCTCCTGGGTAGTATGTTTGATACCCTGACATGAGAGGAGAGGGGAGGAGAGGAATACCCTGGCATTAGAGAAGAGAGTCCCACAGCATTTGAAGTTTTCTGCTTGCCTAATTTTTGTCTCTCCCTCTTTGCTCCCCTCCCTCCAGTTTGAGCCTTGATAAAGCATTGCATCCCACCTTTCAACCAAAGCAGATTGAGAATTATTCAGGGCCCAGGGTGTCTGAGTGTGATCCGTTGGAATACCAGCCTTTTGGAAAATGTGGCTTCAATAATGATGAGCCGAGTAAGCACAGCCAACCTGGAATGATTAATTTTTTTCCCCCCACTTCCAAAAAGTTTCCACAAAAATGAAAATAGTCTTTACAAGTTTGGGAATTAAAAAAAAATAACCCCACTTGCAAAGCCACCTTTGGTATCCTAGCTTTTTATGAGACATCGTATCTGTCCGACGCAACCAGAATTCTCTCCCAGAAATGTCCACCTTGTCTCCAAAAGAAAAGCACATTGAAGTTAAAGAGCAAAGAGCGTCTGTCTGTAAATTTTGACTAGCTGCCGTGGTCAAGCAGATCATTCACTATTATTTTCTGATAGTATTACTGGATGTGAATTTAGTGTTCCTGTACTGGCAGACCCAGAGTGAAGCTCTTTGCCTTTCATAGAGCAAATACAGTGCTGCTTATCATGTGCAAGCTTCCTGCATCCTTTTCCACTCAGCTTTCAGACCTGGCTTTGGGAAGCCAAAGAACTTTTCCATAAAAACTCCTTGCCAAGTTGATGATTGATGCTAAGTGAAGTAGTGACTTTTGAAAAGCAAAGGCTTTGTCCTCCAGACCCAGAATGAAGTGACTACAAGCAGCGGTTAGGCGATGCTGGCCCAGGTCCTACAGCCGCCTGGAAAGATCACTCCAGGGTAGAGAAATCTGCTGGTGCTGTGTTCGGTGACCACTTGATGATTATACGATATCCCCCTTTTTGTGCTGCTCTGGGAGGTGTGATGGGTAAAAGGTGGCAAATGAGGCCGTCTACAGTTCCAGCAATTCTCAAAGTCCTGAGTCAAAGGGGTTGGATGGCTACTGATTTAGGGCTTCCCAAACCTTTACCATTACCCCCACCAAGCTCTCCAGTTACTGTCTACGGTGCATGTTAATGATGATGGCTCTATAAAAAAAAAATATCAGCTTAGCTTTCCTTAGTAATATTACAAAGTGATTGATAGAGATGGCCTCTATATGCAAGCAGTTTGTATATCCCTTACATACCCTCTACTATCTCTGCACTGAATGCGTGGAGAAAAACAGCAATATAGCCACAAGCTATAATAATTTTCTGCAGATATTCCCTCCTGTTTCTTGCACTTTTGATATATCTGGTTACCTTATCAGAGCCACCAGTTGAATTATAATATCTTTTATTACAGCCCATCAATCAGATTTCATCATGTGCACACCCTATTACTGATAATGCGCCTCTCCTTCAGCGAATGCCATAAAAGAAAAGGAAAACTAGAAAGGGAAGAGAATTGCTTTTGAAAAATAAAAACATAATAATAAAAAAATCAAGTCGGTTTGTCCAAAACTTGACAGGAACAACAGAATATTTTGCAGTCTGCAGGAGCTGTCTAGATATTTGTTTTTTAAAAAAATGCTCTTCAAAAGACAGATGATAAAATTATTTCATCTCCTTGGGTTGCTTTCATAAATACCGGAGCCTCTCAGATTCAGCAGCTGTTTCGAAATAAATGTAAAGATAGGATGTTTTGTATCATTATCATGCAATCCAAGAACAACATGTCATCTTCTCTGTGCTGTCTGCAAAGTTCAGGAGGTATCACAGAATAACACATCAGAGGGGAGCCGGATTAAATTGTCCAGTTGTGTATTACAATGCCAGTAACACAATCAATGCATTTGGGATAGGGCTGTTTGAACGGTGTGATAAACTGGCCAGTTAAGGAAGAGACAGCCCACAGAGAAATGGTATGAATTGAAGATGTTTAATAATATACAACAGGTGTCTAGGGGCTGTGGGGGTGTTTTCCACATTATGCATTTTGAAAGTACAAGGAAAGCAAAACAAGTGCTGATCAAGAAGGGGAAACGCTAGAAATATTTATGCAATGGGAAATGAAGTGCAGAGAAATCATGACTTGTATGACTGGGGAGATTATCTTTTGCCTTGGTATTAACACAGTTGTTTTATGTGCACACGAGGCAAAGAAAGAAATCTTGCCTCCACCAGCCTTTTCCTTTTGCCCATTGTGGCAGAGCACAGGGTGTGTCTGCCACTTTAAGGGCCTGGAGCTGGCAGCCTCCAGGTGCCTGATTAGGGAAGCCATTTTGGAGACAAGGGCTGCCTATATAAACAGGGCAGTTTGGCTGCCTGGAGGCCAGGCAGTAACATCGCCTGGCCGGAGGACTGCTGAGAACTACCCGGAGGTAAGGTGGGGGGGGGGGAAGCTGCAAGGGGATGGTAAGGAGGCTCCTGGGCATGACCTGAAACTGCACCCTGCCGGGAGTGGGTGGCCTGGTGGGGCTCTCAGTGGCGCGGGAGCCCCCAGGAAATGCCAGGCCAGTTATCACCCTGGTGAAAGGCGGGTCGGGGTGCCTTAACCCCTAGCTCCCACCAC
>NW_005842217.1:548778-576643 GCF_000455745.1 Alligator sinensis
CCGAAGTCCCCGGGGGGACCACACCCGAGAGGGAAATATGGCTTCAGAGGCTCACGCAGAGCCCCAGTGTGGGGCAGTGGGGATTGCCCCCGCCATGCAGGAGTAGAGAGTCCTGGGGCTTTTCTCAGCTTTTTTTTCCTTAAAGGGCCGGAACTGTGGAGGGCAGGGCAGCCATTGGGGGGGCAGGGGGGTTCGTGCAGAGCCCCCCAAGCAGTGGGGGACAGTAGGGATTTCCCCCTGCCCGGCAGCACCCGCTGAGTCGGGGCTGTTTTTCCTAAAGAGCCAGGAGCTGGGGTGGGCAGGGCAGCCATTGCGGGGCTGTGGGGGATGGGCCTGGCTTATTTGGAGATTCAGCTGACTCGAATCAGGACACCGATTCGAATCATTGAATCGAATCACTGTCCCCCAAATCCGCCGAATCCGAAGTGAATACTATCCACTTTGTACAGGCCTAGTTCAAACAAGAAACTTGACTACGGTCAAGAGTTAAGCAGACTGGAATGGCAAAAAAGAACCCCTCCCTATCCACCAAACAATTAATCCCATTGTCAACACGGAGGGTGACAAATACACATTAATTTCATGCGATACTTTTGTCCTGTTCAATCCATCAACAGATTTCAACATGCCTTGAGAGAGGCAGCAGCATCCCCATTTACAAAGGAAAATGGGGTACAGGACTTTGAAGGGACTATCCAAAGGTCCCGAAGAAGGTAGGTGGCAGAACTGAGACTACCTACATCATTTGAGCCCCTTGCCGGTGGCCTGTTCACTGGAACAGACTGCCTCTCCAGCAGAATTCCTCCAAAATGCCATCTGTTTTTTCCCCCCACTGGTAACTAAAAAATTTATATTTTTAAGAGGAAAATCTCTTGCATGAAGTTTAATTTTTTTTTTTTAATTTTATAAAAGACCTACAACTAAGAGAAACATCTACTGGGTTTTCTTTTTAATTGGAAATTGGGAAAATGTGGACCGTGCAAAAAACCTGTGGGGGGGAAAAAGAAGGTCAACCAACTTAGTGCCCTAGTTTCTAGGCCAGGTTACTTACCATGTTATTCTAATTTGAAGCCAGTCCAGCTCCATTGCTTTCAAATTATTGTGAAATTAGGGCAACACTGTGGTGAATGCGGCCTTGTGTTTCCACAGTGCTACCTAACAAAATGGATTGAACAAATTTCACTGATATAACTGTATTAATGTTGGTGGAGTTGCTCCTGATTTACACCAGCCCAAATAAGAGGTGAATTGGGCCCAGTGTCTGTATTTACCTGGAACAAAATGTGTTAGTCTAGGTCTTAATGGGCTTAAACCAGCATAACATCCTCAACCTGACCTGGCCCATAAATCCTGCGCGTAGAAAAAGAGGTGTTTAATCCTAGCAGATCTGCAGCCTTAATTTCTCATGACAGAAAGCCAGATGCTCAGCTGGTTTAAAATAGTGCAATTCCCTTGATTTTGACTTGATTTACACCGCCTGAAAATGTAACGCGTTTCATTCACCTCCCTTCAGCATCACTATTGATAGGGTCCCTCTGTTGATAGGTCTAGTGATAAAAGCAGTGGTTGGGTCTGGTGTCGGGGCTCCTCCCAGCTCTGCTGTTGACTTTTAATGTGTCCTTAAAGGATTTATATTCTATCTTCTTTGGTTTGCCAGTCTGATCGCAGCCCCGGATGTTGTAAATCAATGGACCTCTATTTTGAAAGCATAAAAGGGATTTACTAGTGATGAAAAGGGCCCACTGGGGGGTAACTTCTCTATAGGGCTCCTCCCTGGCTGTGTGGAGCTAATGGAAGAGATTCTAGATATCGGTGTCCTAGTGGAGTGGCCCCAGTATTCTGCATTATGGAGGTTTTCTGCCTCTGAAGTCTCACGCGGGGTTGTAGGAAACGCATAAGTTAGGAAACGGCGTAAGTTAGAGCAGCCCAAAGGTTGTGGTTTATCTCACTGGCCAAACTCATCCTACTGCCGCGGAGTGGCTGATCTAGAAGCAGTGTAACAGCTTCCTCCTGCTGGTAGATCATACAGTTGCTCCTTAGCTCAAGTAGTTGATGCATGTGCTTTAGGTCCTGCTGGTATCTGACCCAGGCCCTGTGTTCACATGGAAATAAGAGAATCTCTCTCTCCTATAAAACTGTCTTAATTGATTGTAAGATAGTTAACCATTTTCATGCAGGAATTTTCTTCTTCCCTCTTCTTTCCCTTCATGTTTCCTGGTGGTCTGTATTCATATGAGTTATGCTGATGTCAGCACAACCCAGAGAACAACCAAGAATAAGGCTCCAAGCACAAAGCAGCACAGAGACGAGGTCATAGATTTCATAGACATTAGGGCTGGAAGGGACCTCACAAGACCGTCGGGTCCAGCCCCCTGCCCAAGGGGCAGGAACTCAGCTGGGGTCAGATCACCCGAGCAAGATAGGCATCCAAGTGTTTCTTAAAGGCATCCAGAGTAGGTGCTTGCACCACTTCTCGGGGGGAGTCTATTCCAGACTCTGGAGATTCGGACAGGAAAAAAGCTTTTCCTTATGTCCAGTCTAAAATGGTCTTCCACCAGTTTGTGACCGTAAGACCTTGTCTTCCCTCGGACAGATACTTTATACTAACAAAGCAAATATCAATATTGTTTATACTAACAACAATATCAATATTGTTGTCGAGCACCTTTAATACGATATAACAGACCATGCCAATGCTCGTACCTGCATAAATCACACCATTAACTGACATAGTTAAACTAGTGTAACATTCAAGTACAGACCAGGTCTCAGTTGTAGTCTTATTTCTTTCTAATATTATTAATTCCATAGAGACAGATGCAATATTTACCTCTAAAGCTTGGAGGATTTGGGGGTGGTTTTGGGCAGGGGATTGTTTGGGGGGTTTGGGGTTTTTTTTGGAACTTGCCTTCTACTTCAGATCCAAAATTAAAAAAAATCATTACTATACAGAAAGACAGCATGGAGTTTGTGTTGTCCTCTCCATTCAAGGGCACCGTTGTGCTCTTTGAGGGCTGTGAGGAACTCGCAGCATGTGCCTTGCACTGGGCCTATGAGCAGAGGTGAATTTAATTCAACACGAACCAGTTCCTGTGCTTGGATTGTGTCCATTGTGTAGAGTGTGTGCATGAACCACTAGTGAGTACGTTGCAGATCCTCCTCTGCGCTCCATCCGTAAAGGACGTGAGTTGTTACAGCAGCCAGTCAGGGGTCTCTTGTGCTTTAGATGAAGACGGCTGCCACCTGACTTGCAATGGGGTTTGTCTGAGATTGTGCACTGCTAATAACTTAGTACATTATTCATACTCAACTGAGCTGCAGCTTCAAATAAAATCTTCTCCTTTACCTGCTTTTTATGGTGTTCATTTAAAAGATCTGCAGTATATCTTCATTCTTACCTCACTCTCCTCGGTTTAAAGGAGTCCAACTTCTTTAAATTTCAGAGAATTCTTTCTGTGCTTTATTTTAAAATAAATATGTCAAAGAATAATTTAGTTAAGAAAGGGAGGAAGAAAGATCCAGGGAACTGTGGGCCAATCAGTTTGACCTCAATCACTGGAGAGAGATTGGAAAAAATCATCAAAGAAACCATTAACAACAGGCTAATGGAAGGCAACATCCTGAGAGACGGCCAACATACCTTCGTTGCAGATAGGTCTTGCCTGACCAACCTCATTTCCTTCCGCGACCAAGTGATGCGTCAACTGGACAAAGGAGAAGAGGTTGATATCATCTTCTTAGACTTCAAAAAAGCCTTTGACTTGGTCTCCCATGAAGCCTTCATGGTTAAACTGGAGAACTGCGGCCTTGACAACCTCATGGTCCGATGGCTAGGGAACTGGCTCTATGGTGGGACCCAGAGAACAATAGTCGATGGAACCGAGTCAACATGTGCATGGTAACCAGTGGCGTCCCCCAGGGCTCCATACTTGGACCAGTACTCTTTAACATATCTATAAGCGATCTGGATTCAGGTATCAGAAGCGGACTAGCTAAATTCGGTGATGACACCAAACTATGGAGAAGTGCGGTCACACCAGAGGATAGGCTGGTGATTCAGGCTGACCTGGACAGGCTTGCAAAGTGGGCAGATCAAAAGCCTGATGGCATTCAACACTGAGAAATGCAAGGTGCTCCACCTTGGGAAAAAGAATCCACATCGTACTTATAGGCTCGGCAATGCTACAGTCACTAGCACCAGAGCTGAAACGGATTGATCCCCATCATGATTGACCACAAAATGAACATGACCCACCGGTGTGATGCTGCAGCCAGCAAAGCAAACAAAACCCTGGCTCGAGCAAAACCAAGGAAGTCATCCTCCCACTGTACTCGGCCTTGGTGAGGCCACAGCTGGAGTACTGCGTCCAGTTTTGCGCTCCACACTTTAGGAAGGATGTGGAGAAGCTTGAGAGAGTCTAGAGGAGAGCCACACGCATGATTGGAGGGCGAGACAATAAGTCTTACGAAGAGAGGCTGTGAGCTATGGGACTCTTCAAACTAGAGAAGTGAAGGCTCGGGGGGACTTGATGGCAGCCTGTAAGTATATAAGGGGGGTGCACCAGGAACTGGGAGAGTCTGTTAACCAAAGCACCCCAAAGGAAAACAAGGACTAATGGTCACAAACTACAGGAAGACCATTTTAGGCTGGACACAAGAAAAATCTTCTTTACCGCCCAAGTCCCCAGAGTCTGGAATAGGCTCTCCCCAGAAGTGGTGCAAGCACCTATTCTGGAGACATTTAAGACCCACTTGCATGCTTATTTTGCGGGGATCGTTTAACTCCAGCTGACTTCCTGCCCCTCGGGCAGGGGCCTGGGCCCAATGATCTGAGAGGTCCCTTCCAGCCCTAATGTCTATGAAAGCTATGACATCTAGTCTCCTGGAGAAGAAAGGCAATAGCTTGCTTCTTGAAAGTTTCACCATGTCAGATCTTACAAAAGGCACAGGAGAAAATGCAGGAGTCTCCACCATGGGCTAGTGCAGTTGTATATCACAAATTTAAAATGGGACAGATGTCTGGTTGGTTGAATTCTTTTCAAAAGATGGTCAAATATTTTGCTCTTATTTTGGAGCAGAAAGTGGTATTTTATTGCTGGAATATTTTTAGCGGTTGGTGTTGAGAATAAGAGCGTGGACAATTGTACAAGATGTTTGGCAGTGCTTTCTGTACCTTTGAGATACCTGGATGGATTTAGATGTCTGGTATGTTGGTATAAATCCAAGGTCACACTGACTCGAAGGAAGTTTCCTTCTTTCCATTGCAACATTTTCCCCCTGTAGTTCTAAAAAACCAAATACAGAAAAAAAGGCTGGGAGGCTAATTCATAAGAACCAGAAACAGTAAGTAAAACTAAATAGTATATGTTTAATTTTAGTCTGATAGGAACCATGGACAAAAACATTTAAAGGACCTCCCCCTCCCACACACATGAACACACACGCGCAAAGGCCCAGAAGTAAAAAGTGAAATAATTTTCCCAAGGATTCATTTTTAGTTTATGATTTTTATCATGGTGATGTCTTGTCTTTATTAGGGCTTGAAATTGAGATCCTTTACCAGCAAAAATCTCATGATTTCCCCCTCTCTGCTTTTTTTCATGGAGTGCATAGGCAAAAAAATAACTAGATGAGGAGGAGTGGCTCCAATCCATCATCCCTCCCTTAGGACCTTTGTGCTAAGGGATGTTGACACTCCAAGCGTCTGAACAGTGGTTCAGTGACATAGGCAAGTATTCATACATTTTTAAGTGACATTAAGGTCAGTGAATGTTCATTCTTACACAACGTGTCACTCTTGACATGGCAATTATAGATTTTATTTGAAGCCAGGTGCTCCTCTTTCTCCAAAAACATATATATCAACCTGGCTTTTCCACCTTCCAAGTGATTCAATGCACGGCCACTTCTAAAAGTGTTTAAATCATGCGAGCGTAGGGTAGAGCAACTTGTAATGAATGCTCCATGATGTGACTGCCCCGTAAACAATGCGACACTGTATTTCACAGGGAAGGCCCCTCACTCTAAATTATGCTCTTATGCACAAAATTTAGAAAGCATGGCTCAGAGGCTTGCTAATAACAGATTTCAGCAATGCTGCATTAATCCAAGAAAGAGACCTTCTTACTATTGCTGGTCCAGCAATTCTATGGTGTGGTCCTTAACTGGCATCAATTCCCATACCTGGATTGAACTCGACCGTGATCTCCAGTGAAGCCCAGGAGTATCAATTCCAATGGGGATACTAAAGGGTCAGGTATGTGCGCCTCAAAATCAGAGGAATCAAAGGTCAGAGACACAAGAGGGTCCTGAAGGGGACAACCAGGTGTGGGAAGAAAGTTTAGGATGGGAGGGGAGAGTGTATTCTCCTGATGTTACATAAGCTACAAGTGAAGGTACATCCCCAGGAGGGTACTTGATGTAGGAGTAGATGCACTTAACAAAATCTTCAACTAATCTCAATCAGAAACCAGTGGGTCTATGCTGATCTACACCCCTGCCCCACATCCCCTCTACTTCCCTCCCTGGAAGGAACTGATCCAATGTCTAGACCTGGCTAAAAAATCCACCTGCATACAGGCGTAAGCATGGTTTTCTGTGCATACGTGGAGTGGACACCTGCCCTCCAGGTACTGAATGTTAGCGACCACTTTGTTTTAGACAGGCGATTACTTTTAAAGTGTCAATGCAATAAATTACCCTCTCCTGCTGAGACATCCAACATCTCTATTAGCTCGATAATTACTCACCAAAGTTCTTGTTTTCATAGCAGCAGAAACAGTTGTTAATCACATGCTGAGCCAGGATTGCACCTTATGCCAATCCCATACATTATTCTGAAAACCTGACACACCAGCCCAAAATGCAAGGGAATGCTACTACCGGCAAATCGTAAAGTTTTATTCTTCCCAGACATGGAGTGAGTGAGGATAGGAAACACAGTCAAAGGCGTTTACTGTCATGCTACGGCATAATTGCAGCGATGTCAGGACCTTGCATTGTTCTCTCCCCTGGAGAGAGGACACGGCTACAGAAGGAGACGTAAGATGGTGTAGCTGGTATGGGCACTATGAGAAGCATCAAGTGTATGAAGGGAAGGAGCAGTGATAGACTGTTGGACTGTGGTATGGTGGCACTGTTCAGGTATGAGAAAGTAGGTAGGTAGATCAGAGTCAAAGATCATTGAGAGATGAACAACCCACCGGACTACAATGGTTAAGGCATGCCAGTTTTCATAAGAGGTGGCCCCTGAGGCAGTGATGTGACCAGCATTACAAGATAGAAGGGGCATAGTGTAGAGAGGTAGGAGATATATGTAGATAGACAGGAGAGAATTGGAGTAGTTAGAGAAACATCAATGCCATTGATGGTATTGGGAATTGCACGCCTGGCTGAGGAACTATAGATTAAAGGTTTGTAAGAACAGGTCCTTACAAACTTCTAAGATTCATCTAGGAAGACTATCTACCCATCGGTTTGTCTGACAAATGAGCAAAGGGTAGAAGGACAGACAGACGGGTCAGATATCTTGTATGTATTTCAGTGAAGAGAGACCAAGGATGTGATCTTGTAGTGCATTTATTTTTGAGGCATCTCTTTCTGTTTTGCTGATATGAGACAGAGAACTGATTTCTGTCTAGCCATAAAATAAACTTAAAATATCTGTCTGGTTGTCAGAAGAGCAACTGTATTGACTGAGTATCTCTCACAACTGCTGAAAATACACATGCCCGAGATGGTTCATCGTAAAACATCCAGAGTCTGAAATGTTGCATTATTGCTCACTGTTGTTTATTGCAACGTACAATGTGGAGGAAGCTGAGCTGAAGGGTTCATAAAGTTAGTGTGATGAATGGGAAGAGAAAGCAAAAGGAGTGCTGAAAAACATCTCCACAAAATCCCAGATACTAGGAGAAGATATTTCAATTTTCATGTGCTTAATACCGGTGATGCTCCTTGAATATAGACCTGAAGCATTAACAGCTCCTTCTGGCCAGAAGGGAAATACTGGCTGAAATTCAGCATCAGGATTCTTTGCTGCAGGATTTTTTTGTACAAGAAACTAAAGGAATGAAATGGGAATCTAGGGTCAACTTCTCAGCTTATGTTTGCTGGGCCTGCACTGATTTACGTCAGCTGAAGATTGAGCCTGTAATTCAGGTTCAGTTTACTTCTTTCTTTCCAGCGACCCTAAATGCTTTATTCTGAGATCATCCTAAAGAGTTCCTTAGCGAGGCAGATAAGTTCAGGTAGCTGGGGTACAGTGTGGTTGGTGATATCATCTCATTTCACATGCAGATTATATGGATTGCTTGGGGCATGCAGAGAAGAACAAGCAATTTAAGTGAGAGCTTAAGCAATTGGAAAAAATGCTCTTGAAGGAAACATGTTTCTCTTTTTCTGTTTATTCAGTTTGAAAGCGTGAATGGAAGTGCATGCCCTGAGTAAATTGGAGGCCTCTGTGCAAATACAATATGTATAATTAGTAGCGCTGCGCGAAGCTTCAATCCCTGATTCAGTTCGGCGGAGATTTGGCCCAATTCAATGGCCGAATCTCCGAATCCGAATCAAATCGGAGGACCCTTTAAAGAGCGCGTGGGGAGTCGTCCCCGCGCTTCTGTGGGACGCTCCATGTGCCCCAGCATCGCAGTGTTCACGAGCTGCATACCTCAATGTCTGTAGAAAAATATTTAAAGCTGTGCCTGTCTGAATCGCTGATTCTCCAAATCAACATTGAAACTTCAGATTCGGATTCAGCTGAATCAAATCGGGGACAGTGATCCAAATCAACAAATTGAATCATTGTCCCCAATTCAGGCCGAATCCAAATCGAATAGGGCCTGCTTCGCACATCCCTAATAATTAGGGGAGTGAATGATATTATACTTACTTTCTTGTGTCTGTTACCCTCAAAAAGCCCAGATCTCTTTGCCATCAGAAGCTGATAGCAGTGGTGGTCAACCCGCAGCACGCATGCCGAAACTGGCACGGGCAGTCGTGTGTGGCATGCAGCAGATTGGGGAGGGAGCAGGGAGCAGAAAGCAGAGCAGTAGTTCAGGCAGGGGAAGGGGATCAGAGCAGCACTTGGAAGGTGTGGGGCTGGTTTGTGGCACACCTGGCAAAACAGGTTCATCCCCCATCTGCCACGGCTCTCTAGGAAAGCAGTGAGTTCCTGTAACTTGGACTTTCACCTGGTGATAATGAAGCAATGAGATGTCATCACTACAGAAAACGGTCACATCCATGTTAACAGAATCTCTTCAGTCTCTCATTCAGGAAATGTAAGAGGGATCCACACCTTAAAAGCACCTATAGGAGGGGGAAGGCTTGGTCCGTGTTGTTATCCTTTACTGTCTGGCTTGCCAGGGGTAGGGGAAACCACAGAAGCTACATGCCCAGATCCCCCAGTAGGAGTTGATAGGGGAAACCACACCAGCTACATGCCCAGATCCCCCAGTAGAAGTTTTGAAGCAGTTCCCAAGGCTGCCTTTGTTTGTGACAGCATCCCGTAGGAAGCCACAATCGTATCCATGTCTTCAGCACCCTGTCTCAACAAAGCACCTGAGGCCAGGTCACCATTTTTTTTTTTTTTCTCCTCACACAGTTGGCCCTTTAGAGATGCAAGGTCATAAACGATGCTGCATGGACTCTCGTTTATGTAGCAGTGCGAGCTTGATAGGGAGGCAGAATCTGTCCTAGAATTAATTGGGAGACGAGACTGGTTGTAGGATGGCAGAGCGGTCCTAATGAGTAGCAGCAGTGTCTTGATATCCTAGGGTGTGACATTTGCTGTACCTAGGTGGCTTACTTTGACTAAGAGCAGTACAAACAGAAGTTCACTGCAGCCAGGAGCAGTGGCTGCAGCCATTTGCTAATGGGAGTGATGTGGAGAGCCTAATATAAGTGACTTAGGGTGGGCTGGCAGGTCTGCAAAGAGTTTGGTGGGTCTTGGGCAGCTACTGGGTTTGTGGCAGTGGCTCCTGGTGGGGTGGTTGTCTGGTCGGGGAGCTAAAAATAGGCCAGTCAGGGTCTGTTGTGGGGGCGGGGATGGGAGGGAGGAATAACACAATCCTGGGGCTGGGGTGAGTAGCTGGACTTTCTCAGCCCTGGAGCTGTACTACCAAGTCATGTAGGTGTTTGCAAGACTGAGTTAACCCTTTCTCAGTCTATACCTCCTAAGGTACACCAACTTAAATCAGGTGCACCATTTTTTGGCCAAATTGAACCCTCTGAAACACCTGCACGGTCAGGGTTAGGTCTGTGGCGGGACAGTAGAGAGTGCTCCTGTGCTGAGCCACCCACCTCACTGCTCCCGACCAAAACCAAGCTTCGAGTGTCTCCCCTGGGGCGCCTACATCTGGCCGACCCTCTTCCTGGAGCACACCTGCATGCCTGGGGGCAGCACTGCCACCACCTGGGGTCTGGTCTTTGTCAGGGCTCTGTGCCCCCCAGGGTACACAGGCCTTGTAGACCCACCATGGCGTGCTTCTTGTAGCCTGGAGCACTAAAACTATCCTCCTTTAACCAGCCAAGCAATGGGAGCAAAAAGGCTTGCCCAATCCCTCTCAAGCATGTGCAACAAGGCTTGCTATAGATTCTATAGATTCATAGATTCTATAACCGATAGCTTTATTGGATAGAGATGGAGGGGAGGGGTACAAGTCAGGGAAGTATCAAAAGAATAACCCTGAGCAAACCAAAGTGTCTTGGTAGCCTTTTGATACGTTTCTAAAACACTTCATCCGAAAATACTAGCTAAAATTTAGGTAAGTTACTCACATTTACATCCAGAGTGTGATTGAGCTTGCTCTGGAGGCTGCAAGGCTTGCTGGCTGTGCTCCAAAACATCTCTGCCCCCCTTCCTCATGGAGGAACCTTAAATACACCTGTTGTGACCTCATCACTAAGTTCCCACCAGAAGCAACCCCATTGGCTGCTGACCAGTGCTTTCAAATGACCTCAGCCCCTACTGGGTGAGATGACCAATCACATGACTGGCAGCGGTGGGAAGTTTTAACAATAGACCTAGCCACAGGGAGAGGGAATTTCCCCCTCCCTAGGGGATCCCCTAGGCAACCAGGTGCTTGCCTAGCGACCGGGTTGATAGACACGTGGGCTGAGAGAGAGGAGGAAAACAGACAACCCAAAAGGAAGGGCTGGGATGGAGTTTTTTCACAAGGTCAATCTAAATGTAATACCTGCGTGTACCTCTAGAATGGGGACCTGTTGCTGGCTTTGCCCAGGCCTGCTATGGGGCCTAGGATAAATCCATCATTTCTCTGTGTCCATTGTTCTCCTCCCGTACTATTTATCTGCATTGCTCACCGAGCAGCTTCTTATGTCATGTATGTACCATACCTGCCCTGCTCGGGCCAGTCGGTGCTTCCATAATGCTGATACCAGTAATAAAGGTAAAATATTCCATGGGATTTTGGTCAACAGAAGGAATTTGGGCTTGATTCGAAGTTAGTGAAGGAAGGGGATCGTTGTTCTTTCAGGAGCGCCAGTTGTCCTGAGCATTTCCACCCCGCTCCCTGGCTACACAGATTTACACACTTCTCCTCAGCTGTGATCACACTTACTGTAGTACCTTGCTGAGGGTTGTGCAAACAGCTCTATTGCATACAAAAGCTTGCATAAAGGACTATGTTCAGGAAAGAGGTAGCAGTCTTACAACTGCCCTTCCAAGGGTCTGGGGTCTAGCCTTACAGCTCTTCTTGTTGGGAAGTCCACCCAGACTGCCTCTTAGCATGCTACATTTCCTGGAGCCTCTGTGTCACATTGACTGCAAGGAAAGAATGACATTTGCCCTCTCTCTCGGTGTTTTCCTTCTTCAGATTAAACCTTGCACTACCAGATAGTTGTCCAAGTACCAGACTCACGAGGAATATTGTTGGCACCATGGAGGTATTTTTGTTTCACTGAAACCGCTCTGATGGGTTTTGTGCCTTATACAGGGAATGCAATTGTTATGGGGAGCTGCGTTAAACACAGCTGTGTTCCTATATGGTGCTGTGCTCTCCTGGTTCCCCTTGAGAGTCAGGCTAGACAGAGAGAGAGTTAATAAACGATAGACAGCAGAAACAGAGAAGCATTAAATCAACTAATTCCCGCTCTCCTCACTCCAGAGCAGGCAGGATAGCTCCAACACACTCGTTGTCATTGCTCTAGAGCCTACAGGTCCTGGCTGATATCCAGACTCTGTGCTGGGCTGTTCCAAGCAGCTTGCAAGTCTACATAGACAAAAAAGCATGCAAGGGGAAACAGAGGCACGGGGTGGGGAGGAAGGGCCTTGCCCACCTCATGCAGCATGCTCAGAGCTGGGCAAAGAGCTTGGTTTCTTTGGTGTTGAACTGATGACTGTACCACCATCACCCTCTTCTTCCCCCCAGGTCTCCATCAGATTCTTGGCAGCCTGGAGCGATGTTCTGCACCCCCCTTTTCCCAGGTGTAAATCGCCATGTGAAGAGCAATGGCATCAGAGAGTCAGACCCTCAGGTTCTTGCACAGAGCAAGCTTCCTTTTTGCTCTTGGGGTATGTCCATGTACAGGTTGCAGAAAGTAAAGCAACTCGGAGATGAATCAGAGAAGTGTCGGGGTCATGATATATCTCCATTTAGACTGAAGGCATTGCAGTGGGGACCCTTTTGAACGAAGTACGTATCGAGTAAGGATTATAAATGTGAGGGATGGTATTGCTGCTAAGGCCCAGGACAGGAGCTCGGGAAGCCTGGGGTCGTCTTTGAACTCTGCTACCAGCTCCAGCTGTGAATTTGAGTGAGTCCTATGAACTCTCTGAGTCACTTCTGCATCTGGCAGGTGAGACAAATAATCCTGCCTTTCTTCTACTTTTTGTCTTTCTGGTCTATTTAGATTGTAAATACGAACATAAGAAGTGCCATACCGGGTCAGAGCAATGATCCATCTAGCCCAGTATTGTCTCTGATAGTAGCAGAAATGGATGCTACAGAGGGAGATCATTGAACCGAACATCTCTGGAGCGATCTATCCCTTATTCAGTACCCGCCCTGGCATCCACCATTAGTGGTGCAGAGATGTCAGAGAAAACGTCTCCAACCATTCTGTTCAGTAGCTGTTTGTGGATCTATGTTCTGTGCATTTATCCAGTCCCTTTTTGAACCTAGCTATGCTATCCTCCTCTACCGCCTCCTGTAGCAATTAATTCCTATAGTTAACCACACGTTACATAACAAAGTACTTTTTCTTGTTGGTTTTAAACCTGTCTGCTATGAACTTCAGCACTTCCGAGCAAGGGCTGTCTCTTCCTATGCGCTTGTCCAGCACATAGTGTAGTGACCCAGTGTCCGTTGAGAGGTGTAAGCTCTACAAAAAGAGAGAGCATAAGTGTGGGGTGGGTGAACAGGACACTTGCACAGTTGTATATGATTGCAAAGAGGATTTTTTTTGTCGACATTCTTTCCTGAACACTTGCTAAAAAAAAAAAAAATGAAGATGCAACAAAAAATACCCCCAAGCAAGCCCCCACTCCCCACAACCCCTGCCCCCAAAAGGAGAAAAAAAACCCTAGCAAAGCGCTTGCTGCAGGGAAGGAAAAAGCTACATTTGCTGAATGATGCTCACACAAGTTGGAATGATTTTCTTTTTCATTAACTTCATTTTTCTATAGCTTTCATCTTGCATAAGGAAGCCACAGACCTAAGAAAACCCTAGCTGTTCAGGGTCACTGGGAGTGCTGAACCTGTGAGTTGGTTAGACCCTAAAAACCGCTTTTCAAACCATTACAGACAGTCCAGGTTATGACATGTCATGTTTGGCCACTGTCTCAAGTCTGCGGGAATCCACTGGCCTTGAATGTGGTTTGGCAGTACTTATTATAGATAGCTGTCTGGCATTGGGTCTTTTGCTCTGCAGCAAACAAATATGGATTTGCTCGCTGTGCCTGGGTTATAAAAAATCTCTTTAAGGCAGCTCTCTGAACAGAAGGCATCGTTCTGAGAAATCTCTCTCTGCTTTGTCTGGCTAATACTCCTTTAAATAACCAGCGGCGCCTTCTGCATCCTACTTATCATCTGCCTTCATCACTCTTTCATGGGCTGGGATGCTGAGGGGGTGTTGCTGGTAAATAAATGTGGCTGGATGGTTGGGCCTGTAGCTATATCTAGTAAAGGCATGGAGAGAGGTCCTTTCTTTCCCCAGAGTCTCCCAACCGCACTTTACCTTTAGAGACCACCCTAAAGTCTCTTTGGGGTCGACACTGGATATGTCTGTCTGGTGGCTCTCTGTTAAGCCACACCATATGGACAAATGTAAAAAAATTTTACCCAGCTTCTCACTGGGATGCCTTATCCAACTCTGCCCTCCCAAACTGTGGGTTTCTCAGTTTAGGGCTGGCTTGACCCTTACGGAGGATGGCAAAAAGGAAATCAAAACTACAAGTGCCAGTCATTTTTCATGGGAAACACTTTTTTTTTTTTTCCAACCAAAAAAAACCCTCCGCAGATTTTACATCAAAGCACAATTGCCATCCTAATGTCATTTTTTGGAGGGGTTTGGTTGAAGAGCCTCAACCTGAACTTGTGTTTTCTTTTTAGCAGCTGCAATCTGAAAAAAATGTCAGCATCCCACGTGAGAGTGCTCAGGGAACCGGAAGTGTTTGCCCAATCACTGCAATGGTCCCATTTCCAAAGACAATAAGCAGATCAAATACAAATACAGATTTTTTTTTTTTTCCCAAAGAAAATTCAAAAGTAATTTGGGACAGTGAAAATGCTGGCAAAGACATTAAAAATGTTTTTTATTTCATAATTTTTTTAATGGGAACCTTTTCTCAGTCATTTTTCATCCAGCCCTAGTTGCAACTATACTCCTTTTGTGGCTGCATGAAAGGGACCTTAATCCTTATAGTTATAAAACATGGAGTTAGAGGACCAAACAGGTTTAGAAACACCGTATTAACCTGGGGCTCTGCATCAGCACTCTTAGGGCCTTGTTAGACCTTACTCTGTGAGCCATGCAAATATTGATTAGTGCTAGCTTGGAGTTTGGAGTCACACCCTTAGTCTAGAAATCTTCCCTAGAAGAAGGAGGCTTGTGTCCCTGCTCTATGAGCCATGCAGGCAGTGGGGTGAGAGCTCCTGGGATACTGGAGGACTTCAAGGTGAGCCACACATCCATGGGCAGTGTTCACACCTTAATGGAACAGGAGTTGGATCAGAGAGTCCTGCCATGGAGTGGTGTAACTTTGAGCCACATAATGAGTGCTTAAAGCCACTTCAAGGTATTAATGTGTGGGCAGTCCAGGGGTTAAGAGCTCCAGGAGCCTCCCCAAATTACCATGTTAACAAGGCCCTTAGGAAAGACAAATACCTCCCCGTAGCTGGTTGCACTGTCACTCCTGCAATCCTCCCGGTAACATTTGCTGCCGCTTCCTTATTAGAAATAGCCCCTTCATCCATCTTGAAAAGTTCACATCCAGTAACCCACAGTCCTGAAAAATCTCTCTTTTCAGCTTCAAAATAAATAAATAACAAGGGGGGGAAAAAAGGTTTTTGCAGTGACAAATCTGAACGCAGGGAGAAAACTCATTATCGGGGCCGGTTTGAACTCCCATCCGCAGCATGTTGATAATATTGGCCATGTGATTTGCGGCACAGAACCGCTGGGTTTCTTTCTTTTCCCCCTGTAACCTTATCACCATGCATCCAGTAAGCAATGGTTATTTGCCAAGTATAGGACACGGGGATGAACAGATTTGTTACGTTACTTCTGTCAGGAAACGTGATGCTTTCTGACTCCTGCTATCTGGCTTGGGTGAGGGAGGCAGAAGGATAAGTAGTTTGAGGGAAGCAGTTTTCTTTTTATATACGAGTTTGCTAAATTTATATGGCCAAATCATCACTTGATGTAAATTGGTGCAGCTTCAGAATCTGGCCCATACTCACTATTGTATTTTTTTTACGCTGCAGGGGTGACTTGCATCACATCAGCAACGGGTTTTAATAATTGCACTGCAGAAAGCTCAGAGACTCGTGCATAGTGAGTGATGCTATAGAAAAAGGCCATATTTATATTGCATCTTCTAAGAGCTCTACCTGGTTATACCAGTTGAGGATCTGGACCCTGTTTTAGGTCTCTTTGTGCTATTTTTCCCCTCCAAACTTCAGTTTCCTGGGAGTTGGCTCCCTTTAAGGACATATGCGCATGGAGAGAAGCAGTTTGGCATTCTGCATACTCACAAGTGGGAACTCCTGCTTGACCCCTGGTTTCTCAGACTGCCACGTGTTCTGCCTCCATTTAGGAAGGCCAGTAAAAAGCAACATCGGGTCACTTGGTGACCCTAATAGACAGATGCTGGTCCTCGCCCCATGCCACTGGGTCTTTTGAAAACTTGGCCACTGAATTAAGAGCCCAAAAGGGAGCTGAGCCCATTGGAAAGCCTTGCTGATGGGCTTGGACCTTAGTTTGGCCCTGTTGTCTGCAGTGTCCATTGGTCTTCAGGAAAAAAAAAAATCTTCCTTGCTTGCTCACTGTCTTTTCAATCCTGGCCAATACCCAACGAGACTATGAACCCTTGTAAAGCATTTTGGGATCTGTAAAATAAAAGAAGTTGTCTGAGTGCAACGTATTTTTATTTTTATGAGATCTTTGCTCACACGATCCCTCTTTTCGCTATATTTTAACATGAATAATAGCCGGTAGGATTGTTGTGTAGAAATGGTGCATTACACCATTTTTTATATAGTGTTTGCCAGAAAATGTTTAAATAAGATGATTTCATTTTCTTTAAAACACCTTCCATTTAAAACGGCGTACAATTGTACTTAATACTAAATGATTTTGTTATGAATAATAGAAAATGATAGCCGAGAACAAAACAGCATAGCTTCTTTCTCCAGCACTATTCATGGTCCAGCTGTCCCAATGCGCTTTATAAAGCAATTCTGAAGCATTTTGAAATAATGGGTAAATTTACTGGTAATGCACTGACTGTGCTAGGCAAAGTGGTAGTTATTGTGGGCCAGAACCTGAGCAGGTGTTAGTGAACATAGTTAGCTGCTTTGAATGGAGAGGGAGAGATGGGCTGGAATAAAGGGGCTTTGTTGGGTGGATGGAAATGCATTAGCAGAGCTGTGTGGAGACCCCATAACTGCAGAGGGCCTTCAGGTCAGGATTAAGAGGCATTGGCTCAACACTAAAGAGGGATCAGGCACTGGAATAGCAGCGGGTGTTGCAGGTCTGGATTGAACTGGATCAGTAGAGCTGGTCCACAGGATAAGCTTTCCACACGGGCTTTGCTCTCATGGTCCAACCTTGGAAGGCGCTCTGTATTTTCGGTTTCTGCTGAGAGCAGTTGGTCTCCTGCAGGACTGAGCTCTTATCTTTTATGAGCTCTGAATTCACAACTTAACTAATATGTCGAAGACTCTTTAACCAAAAGCACCTCAGAGTGAAGTCTGGCCATTAGTTATAATTTATGTTGGGACTGTTTAGCAAAATCTTTGCTGTCCTGGGGCCTAATCTGTCATGTTTTGGTCTGTACAAGCAAAATAGTGTGGCAGGCTTAGCTGTCAGAGCTGGGGTTGAGTCCTAGGCTTGAGATGCTGCTGTTTTGATTGGTGGAGCCCATCCACCAATCAGGAGGCAGCAAGAGAAATAACATCACGCCCCTTTCCTGAGGGGAGGGGCGGGCAAAGAGCTCTGCTGGACCTGATTGAAGACTGCAAACTGTCAGGTCCGGAAGACTTCAGAGGCGGAGCCCTGGAGCGTATAAAAGGAGCTGCATGCCCAGCACTGGGGCAGATGGGTCAGGGACAGAGAAGAGAGAAGAGCAGCGCTTAGAAGAGTGGAGGAGAGCTGCTCAGCAGGGCGAAGCAGTAACCCTGAAGACTTTGATCAGTGGGGAGCAGGGCATGGCTCCAGCGGTTAGGCTCTCGGTGCACGGCATCCAGACCCTGGGAGCTGCGTGAAGCAGCTCGGGCCTGCAACCTCTGACATGCGACCAGAGACACGATGCACAGGCCAGTGCATGGAGCAGGATCTTTGGAGCCCCTGGGGCAGCTCAGGTCCACAACCGCCAGAACGAGGATGGGAGCTCAGTACAGGAGGCGCTGCACGGAGGGTGAGAGACCCCAGGAGCTGCTTGAAGTGGCTCGGGTCTACAGCTGCTGACACGGGGCAGCAGCTCAGTGCAGATGACACTGCCCAGAGGGTCCGGGGGCAGACCGAGCCCTGGAGCTGCACAAGGCTGGCCAGGCCTCCAACCCCTAGCACAAAGCGAAGTGCCCACTACACACAGCGGTGCATGTGGCCCTAAACCAGGATGGTGGCAGCAGTGTCGGGTGGCAGGAAAACCCGGCAGGGAACAGAGCTCGACCCGGAGAACAAGAGGAGTAGTAAGTTACCCTGGAGAGAGGGTCCTCACAGGGAAGGGACCCCCTGAGGGTTGCGAAGGGACACCACGTGGGCCGCTTCTGGGTGATAGCGGAGGGGCTTAGGAGTCTTTGGGGTCTTCCTCTCCTTTTTTCTTTCCCCCCCACCTCCTTTCCTGTAGTGGTACCTTGGGAGTGGGGCCCCTGCCATTGGAGGGCACCCAGGTAGTCTGAGGACTGCTGATTATATTTGTGGACTGTGCCTTACAGTTTATGTGAATAATCTGAAGTAATAGTTTGTATATGAATAGAGTTATATGGTTGCCCAATCAATATACTTTGGTCTGTTTTTTTTCTATTGTTCATCTGTATTTTAAATGATAACTGGGTGTGTGTATATCTGTATAAATATATATAATAGGGTTTATTGTTTTGTAAATTTGAACGTATATGTCCTTACCTTTAATGGTTTTGCTGTAATAATAAATCTGTATATAGTTGAGTAATTGATTGACTGGACCTGACTCTATAGGGGACGGAGGCGGCCACTGAGCTGTTGTGTCCCTCCACAGTATGCTGCCCTGCCAGTGATCCCCTCAATTGAAGAGGGAAGTACAAACCCATGTACACCCAGGCTACAATAGCTTGCAGAAAGTTGGAAGGAAAAACTAATGATAGTCCATTCAGGCTTTGGATACTAGTTCAATTATTCCTCCCTATAACAATCTGAAGATGCTTTCTCTTTGGGTAAAGGACCCCTAAATTGGGGGTGGGGGTGAGGGGGATTTGCCTGAGCGTTAAAGGCAGAAAGACCTTTGTAGTCTGACAGCGATGCATGTTCATTTAATCTTACACTTCTATTTGTGGTATGCTAGTGCATACCCTCCTTGAACTTAATTAGCTAGGATTAAATGGAGCCCTCAGGCTACATTTTCTTTGGTTTCCATTTTTTTTGTTGAAAACCCAAATCTACCCTCTTGCATTTGAACTAGATAGCCATGTTTCAAGTGTAAATCAATGCAACTCCTTGAAATCACCCGTTAAAAATCTAGCCCCCCACCCCAGACAGCATTGGTGAGTTTTCCACAGACAAAGCACCTGTAGCAAAGATGAGCTTCAACCATTTGCCCTACTTGCTCTGCCTGCTTGAAATTTTCATACCATGCTCCACTCTGAGCCATACCTGCACAAAGCAGGAATAGCTCCAGAGGAATTAGCAGAGTTGAGTTTGTCTGGTGACGTTAAATTCATATTATTAGGATCAGAGTTGGGAAGCTGAGACAAAATGGGAGGCGATTCTGAACCATGACTGTGCTTGGTTCTGCAATATAAATCCTGACTGGGGAGGATTTTGCAACTCGAGCCTGATCCAGGGGCCTTTGAAGCCCGTACAAATCCTTTGAAACCTGTGCAAGAGAGTTTGCCATTGACTTCAATGAGCTGCGGAACAGCCTCATTTTTCCCATCTCTGTTTCTGTACTGATACCACGTCCTTGGTTATCCTATTAGCCACATCTGTTTTTGCCCATTTTTTTAGACGTGCAAGTAACCTCCTTGTGGGTGTGATCACCCTCCTATAGTAACCCTGCATTTTCACTGCCAGATGCAAGGGTTTGGGTTTAAACTTTACATGCAACTTAATGGATAACCATATTTCTTTGGAACTTGAGTGTCTGCTCTCGGCCTTTTCAACACTGCATCAAGCAGCAGGCCATCAGACAGATGGGTCACTCACAGTCTATTACTTGAATGTCTTATGTTGCCCTGTGGGGTCAGGCCAACTCTCAGGCTCTCAATATTGCGCTGTTAGACAGGAGGGTGTGACACAATTGCACATATACAAACACAAATCAATTAGGCACACACACACTACCAGCTCAGACACATACACATCCAAACCAGCCCAGGCACATGCATACCTATCGCCAATTCAAGCACATACACTATATACCCCAAAAGTTAGACGCAGATCACTAATTCGTATATCATGCACACAATGACATATATATACACTGAGCATGTGTGCTCCATGCAGGGATGTGCAATTTCGGGTGTCTGTAATGGTGGGGTACAATGGTAGAGTTGCTGGCTCTGCAGGGTCTTTTGTCTTGCAAATGCTGGTTCTTGTCTCTGTTCCTGGGTGAGGTCCGTGGTTCCTGGATGAATCAATACGAGGTGATGGCTTGGTTATTACAGGCCATTCAGTAGAGGCCTGCTACCATTGTATTTCAATCATTCCCAATCACTCTCATTCATCCAGGAACCAATTTACATGGGAGGGGTACATGAATCATACAGTTACAACACAGGGGATGGCCAGGCAGAGGACACAAGATGGAGGCTTGACCTACAAAATGGAAACTTGTCATGGCTTATGCTAACTTACATATATAGGCCTAAAACAGTAATCACACACTATAAAAGCAGTACAGACATAATAATTATCACTTATAAAACAGTGGTATCAGTATCAAAATAGGGAACTTATTTGCAAAGAAAGGAGGCAAAAATAAAACTTACTACCTAAAATAAAATGTTAAAGCTTATCCTACTTCTTAGCTTGCTTGTACTTATCTATAGGGAATAGAGAGGGAGAGAAAAAGTCAGAAATGGTTGGGGAAGGGGAGGGAATGCATTTTAAAATAAATTTAAAAAAAAGACAAACTGGGAGGTTTGCTACACTTTTATCTGGTGGGGAGGGTATGACAAGGTGGGATGGGGAATGGGCACCTGGCAGGGAGCATCAGGCATGGTTAGGAGGACCAGGGCAGATGGGGGAAAATGCAAGGGCTACGGGAAGAACAGAATTGTAAATATGTCTCATCTGAAAAAGCTTAATTGATACTTTGGTATGTGCTGGGTGACGTGCTAGAGTAGTCACAGGCTCATAGACCATGTCTGCAAAAGAGTTACTTTCACCTGAAGCTAATAAAATGCCAAACCATGCCATGCCGTTTGTATTGCTGTCAAAGTCTCCATGGAAAATGGGCCTTACTTGGGGAAAACTGGTGGGATTGTCCATGGCGTCACTTAATAGCATGCGTCCCATTGACTCGTGTTCCCAAATCACACAGGCACTGTTGAAAATCCCACCTAGTCTTTCAATTCAGGATGTACGTGCCTCAATCCTATTAAAGCTGATGGCACTCGAGTATATGCTTCTAGTTAAGATGCTGTTAAGAAGTACCTTCATGAATAAGGCCCCTGGGACTGTGACTGTCCTGAGCAGAGACTGACTTCTTTATTGCTAGCCTAGAAAGTATCTTGCCCAGGGGATCCCAAGTCCTGACTGCAGTCCTGATGCTCCCATACCAGCAGCAATAATCCACCAATTCCAAAGCCTGGAGAGCAGGCAGGGCGCCCAGCTCCACTTTGTGGCTAATCCCCCTCCTTTGGCTCAGCCCATAAAAAGGGGCCATGAAGCGGCTGCGATACTGTTACTTGGAGATGGATTTTTTAATAAGCTTTTCTGCTGCTTTCCAGTTGTGCAGTGGGTGGCGTGTGCTCTCAAAGGAACAGAGCACACGGAGCCACGGTGTTCAATTCCTCTCCCTCCTTCCTTTTTGTTTTTGCTTTGTTCCAATTCAGGGTAATTTTCCCAGAGTGTCGTCTTATTATTTTTCCCCTGTTATTACTTTTCCAGTCACTCTGCATGACTCGTGCTGCCAGTGGATGCCCCTGAATGGGGAGGGGGCCGAAGTGCCCAATTAAGAAAGAGAAGCCCTGATGCTCGGCTGCAGATGCTTTGAGGAATGCAATCAAATATTAACGTGTGTGGAGGCTGAGGAGGGCTGCTGTCATTTCATTGCTTCTCTACTGGGTTCGGTTACCCCAGGCAGTACGCAGCATGCCATGGGACATGTCCACGCTATGGCTTTTGGCACTGGTGCCATGCTCTTACAACCCCCTGGTGTACATACTGTAGAATAAGTGGCACGGATGCAGTGTGCCACTCCAGCATGACATGGGAACTCACCTGTCCTTGGGCACGACATGTTCCCCCTCTGCGCTCACTCCATTGAGGGCTTGAGTCTGCTACAGCCTTCAGCTGCAGAATCCAGGATGTAAATCAAAATTGAATTTATCCCCACCCCTGCAAAAGATGTGCTTCACTGAAGTTTTCATTCGTTCCTTTAACAAACATTGCACCAATGGGTTTGATGGGCATTGCAGGTTACAAGTAACTTGGTCCGACCGACTTGGAGTGCAACACCTCCATGTGCCTTGCAGAGGAAGACTAAATGACGGCTCGGGGTCCAACAGGATGTCAGCAATGGGGCAAGGAGTGAAACTTGGGCCTTTCCAGCACTCCTCAGTGAGCGGGAGGTGCTGATCCCAAGATCTCAGAAAGGCAAAAGTGTCCGCTGAGACTGGTGTCCTCTGCCATTGAAACAAGAAATGGAGCAGAGTGCAGAGTTGAAAGTGCTGCCAGTTTAAACATGCACATGGTCATTTCCTGGCATCTGACAGCTAGGTCACTTGGGCTGCAGAGCTAATGTCTCTGACTCCGTCAGCAGCGATAATGAGGAGCAGGAGGATTCCTCATCAAAGACTCAGCTCCTATTATTGCTTTGGAGCAGTGAAAGTACCACACAATCCAGAAGAAAGACTGGGGATACTTGAAAGACCAAGTGCGATTTAGGGGAGCTGCGTGGTGCCTGATAATAAAGACTAGATTGTTTCTCTGTCTCTGCCTTTAGAACAGAGTTGTAGCTGGGTTTAAAGTTTAAAAAAGAGAGAGAGAAAAAAATTCAATTCTTTTACAAAGCAAAGTGCTTCAACATTCACAAGTTAACGGCTCGTGTGAGAATCTGAAAAGCATGGTTCCTATTAATGAGTCACTTCAGTGCAGTGCTTGTCACTGAAAGATGTGCTGTTTGTCCTCGGTGCTTGTAGGATCCTTCAGTTTTGAAGTTTGCCAACAGAGAGTAGACCCAATTCATAGCTGGCTGAAGTTAATGGGGGGGGGGGAAAACTCCTGTAGACTTAAGTTGGCTTTGGATCAGCTCTGAGGACTTCAACTTTTGGCTGCATAATAATATTCTGCCCCTTCGAATGCCTGGGAGTCTGGGAGCTGCTCTGCGTCTTAATCAGGTGGATGGAGATATAACCAAGGGGGACTGAAAGAGCAGCCGCAGAGGTTTATAGGTGGATCCTGCAGTGGATCCTGAAATAGGCCAGGGTTTGAAGGAAGGACCCTCAGGGAGAGGTGGAGGGGATGCAGAAAAACCATTAGATCTCATGTTTTCCTTGAGCCATGGTTTTCTTCTAAAAACAAAACCTTGAGAGGGACTTGGACGTGGCAGCAAGTCCACCTGGTCTGGGGAAGTAGGACAGTGGCCTATAAGCCACCTTGCTTGTTGCGCTGGGCAGGTTTATTCTGTAGGCGTCTTGTGGGGTGGACCTGGATGCCCCAAGCACCATTTCTGCTTTTTGCAAGGGGGAATTCCTCAGGGTAACTTGACAAACCAGCATACGACCATGACAGAGAAGTGCCGAAGTCTCCTTTTGATTGGGGAAAAAAAAGGAATGAAATGTCACCACACCTGAATGGAAGTATTTAGGAATATTTCAGAACATTTCAAGACTTGCAATTGGTCCAGTTTGGGGGGAAAAGCAAACTGCCCAGAGAATACAAATCCCCATTTCTGCTCAGCTCTAAAGGCTGCATCAGAAGACCACTTTGGGTTATATCACAGGACCCAGACTTAGAAAGTTAGTATCTTTTCTAGTTTCTCCTACAATAGTGTGTTGCTTCAGCAGGGTTGCTAATGCTGAGCACACGTAGGGAATCTTCTTTTGGGTCTGATATTTATTACATGTCGTACATAATCCAAGCACCAGGCAGGGCAGGAAAATGGACTGCCACTTGCTGCCTAAACGTATTCAGAAGATGCTCTGTAATATTTGCACATCAGAGAGTGGCATTTGCCCATGCAAAGCAGCTCACTGTATACTTAGGAGAGGGTTAGATGATGTGACATCGGGAGATTGCTCTTTAAATTGGTGCAATCTTAATTTCAGAGCTCCTTTGAAAATCTGACCCCTAATTTCTGTCCAGGCTGGCTTGTTACATCTTTATTTGGAAACTCTGGGTTGGCTGCTTATGCTGTTGATGCTGCATCCCTACACTGGAGAATTAAACAGGTATGAGACTCCACCTCGGGATGCAAATTATGTATCTGATGGGGACTGCACAGCCAGGCTCCTTGAAAACAGCAGATCTGAAAGGAAAATCCGGGTTTACATCATTAAAAGCATTAACGATGACCTTTACCTGCGCAGACATAATCCATTAATAATGTGCCTTGTACTAGATTGATCATGGTGATCTTCCACTAGGGGATTAAGGGACTACGGGAACACACAGCTGCCGATTTATTGAGAAAATATTCTGTATCGCAGGTGGGACTGTAGAGGGGGAAAAAATCTAAAATGCACGTGCTGGATTTAACAATGTTCTTGTTTAATTTATATTTTTGGAGCATGGGTTGAGGAAAGAACAAGAGAAGAAAGTTTGGTAACTTTGTGCATCAAGCCCCTTGGGACCCAGAATGGGCAGTATCATTGAAACAGTGCAGTGAAACTCCGCTGGTCTGGGGAGACTTGTTTAAATGCCTGACTATATAGTTGCTTTGCTGAAGGGAATCTCATAAAGACTGTGTTGCCTGTGTATATGGGTTTGTTGCTCCAGGGTTGCCCAGGAGAGATTGTCCGTCTGTCTTTCCCTCTCTCCCTTTATCTGTCCGTTCTTAGCTTGCTCATTCACGCCGTCATTCTTTCTTGTCTATCTACACTTGTGCTGGTTGGAAAATGTTGAAGCAAATGTTTTCTCATTGAGATATGGAATATATTTGGTAGCCGTGTTGGTCTGAGACAAAAAGAAAAACAAAACTCGTGTACTCTTGGTTCAGAGATGATACCTTTTATTGGACCAACTAAGAAATAAAATATATATATATAGTGTCTTTGTGGGTGGTTTTGCAATGTCTTAGTTGGTCCAATAAAGGTATCATCTGTGAAGCAAGAGATCTAGGGTTTTGCATTTCATATTGAGAAATGGAATTTAATGGCAATAGCAATTTTCCAGGCAAAATCACTATTTCTTGGGATTTTTCTCAGGAATATGTAAGTAAGCAGGCAGGTGAACCAGGTCAGCATTGGTCTTTGTAGCAGTCTGAACTGCAATGGCATCACATGGGAACTGAGGTTTGGGGTCCCACAAGCTCCCATTATTCCTACGGGCCCTGCTCCCCGGCGGCTGCATCTCATGGTGCACGGTGGGCTCTCTCCTTGCTGCCATCGTGCATTGTCTGAGTCCTGTGATTCACCACAAAGGCTCTGCCAGAGAGGGGCTGCAGTGCATTTTTGGGGAGGGAGCAGGGCTGGGGCTTGGGACCCATGGGGAAGAATGAGCACACCCATGAAGTCCTTCCGGGGAGGCACTTCAATGGCTCAGGCAGGTGCAAGCTCTAACATTGACCCAACCCAGAGCGCTGAGCTTTGCATTTTGGTTTTTGTTTTTTTCCTGCAAATTCTTTTGTGCTACTTATTTTCTGAATATATTTCTTTTACATTTTGTCTCAATTTGGAAAAAAAAAAAAATTAACGTTGAAAGACTAGCCTAAGTGATGGAGGTTCAGTTGTTTAGCCTCGGCTCTTCAGTCTCAGTTCTTGTATTGGCTCCTGCCCATGGGCCTGTCCACACTATATGAATACATGTACTACTTAATGGAGGGGCGGGCAAAATGTGGCCCGTGGGCCAGATGCGGCCCACCAGGCCATTCTATCTGGCCCGCGGGGCCCCTAAAAAATTTAGAAAATTAATATTCATCTGCCCCTGGCTGCCTGTCATGCGGCCCTCGATGGCTTGCCAAAACTCAGTAAGCGGCCTTCCACCCGAAATAATTGCCCATGCCTGACCTAATGGTTCATTAGTGCTTAGGAAAGCAGGACTGTGAATACTGGCTTGCTATTGATAGGCTTGCCTGAGAGCTAACTCTGCGAATGAAACATTTCTGATGTGCTGCGCACATTGGCATTGGGCTTGCTATCATGCTGCATTATTAATATTTGTGTTCTGGTTCTTCCTAGGGCCCTGGTGGGCTCAGCACAACACACAAGGAGGTTCAGTTTCAATGTATTGACTGATTGCTCGCTTGCTTGCTTTTTGAAGAAAAAACCACTGAAAATCTTCTCTGAAAAAAGTCTTTTAAGCTGAATCCTGCCTTTTTGCAATGTGATGCCCAAGCCTGATGCAACCTGTATGTATGCACCACTTTTGCCCTGCTTCAAACAGTCTGTGTCCTTTACATATTTATAGCAGAGCCAATGGCCTTATTCACAGATGTGTTCCAGAGGAAAGAAAGAAGGATTTGATTTGATAGCCCAGATCCTCAGCGGGGGAAATCAGAGTGGTTTCACTGGCGTCAAAGCAGCTACATTGCCTTACAGCAACTGGGAACCTGGCCCAGTGCTTCCGGAGACAGTGTAGTCTGCTTCATGTAGAGAATTATATGCAGGGTTGTGGAGTCAGAGCACAGATCTCCCCGTGGGAGTATTTCTGGTTTGATCCTGCAAGCTCTGTGATGTTCTTGAGTGGCACAGACAGGACGGGTTTCCCAGCTGCAAGTGGATGGCAGGGAGGGGGGTCAGCTACCCAGCCTCATCCATCTTGGCTGGTGCGAGTCACTATATCGCAGATAGAAGTTAAATGTTGAGAACGTACCGGAGCAAGGCAGACAACACATTGCGTGGCACTGCTCTTGCAGCCGAGGAGGCTTCGTGGAGGCTGGGACGTGTCAGGTTGATTTATCATGCGGCTTCAGGAGAAAAGAAACAGTTCTGGCGGCAGAAAAAGAGGCTTGCTCACTGAAGAGCTGTCAGATTTGCCAGGACAGTAATGATCCTGAGAAATAGTCCCCAGGGGAATGCAGGAGATGCCCACCTGACATAGCGGCCGACACTGCCACACAGGGAGAAGGAGGCAGCTTCTTCCTTGTGACCCACTCTGTTCTTCTTCCTTCTCCTGAGAAGGAAAGCACAGATCAGTTGTTTTGCAAAGTCTAAACTGGTGTAACTCCCTGGAAGCTAAGGGGTGCCATGCTGAGCCAGCTGAGATTGCTCCTTGCAAATCTAACCCCTTGATTGAGCAATCATTTGTGTTATTGCTATTAACACCAGAGATCAGGGCACACCGCACTGCCTGCTCTCTACATGTAGTTCGTGTCAAAAAGAGCTTACAATCTATATAGATGTGGCAGAAGCAAGGAAAGCGGATTACCCCGATTTACAGATGGGGATCTGAGGCATAGAGAGGCGACTGTCTGGAGGTCACGCAGGCAGCCTATGATACAGCTGGGAGTTGAGCCCGGTTTTGCCTGAGATTTAGGATAAAGCCTTAACCACGAGGCCATGCTTCCTCTCCACCTGGCTTTAAGCTCAATCCTTTTCTCAGCACAGACAGCAGACGTTTTGCTATTGACTTCAGCAGGAGTAGGATTGGTTCTTCTTTG
>NW_005842217.1:576672-577422 GCF_000455745.1 Alligator sinensis
TGAACATAATGGGATACTGTACTTCACTAAATATAAAACCTCCCAAAAATCACAGGGCTGGACTCCCCTCTTCTGCACCAGCTTTAAACAGGTGAAAACACTACTGATTTCACCTGTTTTTTCTCTGCATTTACCCTTAAGTTACCAAAAATTAAAGAGTGCACTTCCTGGCAGTGACAGCACTTTGTCTCACTCTGTTCGTAAGCCTAGCAGGGAGTCCTCCTCAAAAATATTCATTGCTCTGCTGAGATTAATCTCTTCAGTTTTATTTTTCCACAACAGGCATTCATAAACTAACAGCCATCCACGTATGAGCCCTACCATCATCCCCTCTCAAGGTGAAAAGGACTATAACATCAGCAAACACTACCACCAAGCCCTTCAAGGGTGGAGCTCTGTATTATCAATTAACACGGGGTTAAACCTCAAGCATGGCTGTATAATTATGCTCGCTGTTTCTCTTGATATTGCTTTGGATTAATGATGTGCAAGTGTGGCTGAGCTGATTATTGCTAATGGGAAGCAAACAGCATCCTCCTCACTCCAGGAGGAGATGCCAAGCAGGGAGAGGAAAAGTGCTCACCCCATGCGTGAGTGCTGTGCGGGACAGTGGGTCAATTGGCTTCAAGAACTGCTGAGTACAAAACAGAGGCTAAACAGAGACTGAATCGAGGGAGACAGTGGTGCAGTGGGAAGCCTATGAGGCAATTAAGATAAAAGGAGAAGGGCACCACTGTTTCCCCTTGTTCC
>NW_005842217.1:577520-582443 GCF_000455745.1 Alligator sinensis
ACCGAGGGTTTGCCGAATGTAATTTTAATAACAAGTCGAGTTGGATCCCACACAGATTTTTTGTGCGGCCTGTTTACTGTGCCAGTGAGCACCAACATTAGCAATAGGGCAAATAGTTCTCTTCCTGGCTCTGCCACTAACCTGTTGTGACACAAGTCACTTTGCCTCTCTCCCTGGCTTCCCTCCTCTCCCCCGCATCCCTTTGCCTGTCTTTTCTATGTGAACTCTAGGCTCATCAGAGCAGGGCCTGGCTCTTACTGTGAATTTGTACAGTGCCTAGCACAGTGCAGCCCTCATCTTGATTGTGGCAGGGGGTGCTACTTTGAAACATTGCATGTCCGTTTGATTAAAGGCAACACTCTCAAGTGGAAGGGAATTAGGTGTGTTAGTGCAGCCTGGGGCAATAAGTAGCCTGGACCTGTAATCAGTATGGTATGCTTGGAGGGGATGGTGTGCATGGAGCGAGGGTGCTATGCATCTGTATGGAGCCCTGTCACCTGGTCTGGAGGCAGTGTAGACGCAGTCTGTAACTACTGGATGGATTCTAGTACTGTTGTATGCTACTGGCTAAGAACTGACAACCCCACCGGTGCTGTAGAAAACCGTACAAGTCCTTCCAGCCCCTCCACTGCTGTAAATCACTGTTGTTCCATTGGCTTTAATCAAGTTGTTATGACCAGCTGGGGGGTCCAGCCCCTTGGTCTAAAACTCCACTTAAAAAGATGAGACCATTATGCCATGCAAGCCGCTGTGCCATTGACTTTGATAGCAGATGGGACACACTCAGGGAGTGGAATGCACCCCAATGTAGAGAGGCTAGTATACATCTTTAAGTCTCACAGACATGCGTAGATCTTGCCACCGAATGTTAGTCAGGCATACCCCAATACTATTGTTTTTGAGCACTCGGATTTTGGTGCCTGACTTATGGAGTTATTGGCTGACCATGACTCCAGCAGAAGGTAATAGGGATGTCAGAGCAGGGCCCAGGGTCTCAAGCCACGCACCAGAAGTTGGGTGGAACCATTAGGATAGGACAGTGGGTGAAACATTGCCACAGCAATGGGTGAAACACAACACCAGCTGTTTGCCTGCCATTAACAAGGGGTGCCTTGACCCTCAACTAATTGGTGGTGTGAGCAGGTGGCAACGTTATCGTCCGTTCAGAGCACCGTGTCAAACATTTCTCTCTCCATGTGTTAATCTGTAAAGGAAGGGGAGGCACCAGGTGGGCCAGGGAGCCGCCACTGAGGTCAAACAATTCATTTTGAATTGCAAATGACTTTTCTTTTTTAATTAAACAGGATCCACCTGGGATGTGTTGCTTCCAGTAATTGGGCAGCCAAGCAGGCTGGAGACCCAGCCTTTAACAGCACATATATTCCAATGGGCTGTTGCCATAGAGTTTGTTTCCCAAGGACAAAGTTCAAAACCACGGAGGGAAGCCGTGTCTCATTAACAGCATGAATACTTAGCTTTTGCATGAAACTTTTCATCTGTAGTTCTTAAAGCCCTTTTTGAAAGGTGGTGAGCGGTATTAGCTTCACTTTTTCAGTTGGGAAGCTGAGGCACAGAGCAGGGAAGGGACTGGTTCAAAGTCGCCAAGAACCAGGACTGAAGCTCATGTCAGAGCTACTGGTCCACTGATATAGCTAGTTGATGACACTTCCCCTGCCCCCAGCCAAAACATGCCTGTGTTTGTCAGTATTAATCACTCTTGACCAAAGTAAATTAAGGGAATATGGAGATTTAGATATTCTCAAGGATTTGTCCTTTGGCCCTACAGCATTCCTGGGATAAAGGAGGTCGTCAAACAGAAACTCTTCTGTGCTGCTAGAAGGCAAGCATCAATCGTAACAATGCCAAGCTTTTAACTAGTTGCAACACACGTCTGTATAGTTATTCCCATGAGGAAACCGAGGCATAAAAAACTGATGGGACTCACCCAAGCTCATCCAGCAGACCAATTGCAGAGCAGGGATAGGACTCAGCTCACCTGAATCCCATTTTGATGCTTAATCCATACAGTCACATTCATGGTTTTTTGGCATGGTGCTTAAATCCAGGCAATACTTCATTTGCTATTCCCTAAAGGGTGTGTGTATGTGTGTGTGTGTGGGGAGGGGTCATTCATACAGTCGGGGAGCAAAAGCAATACTAGGTGATCTTAGGTGACAAGGAGCATCAGTCATGGCCAATGGTCAAGCCCATGGCCTGGAAACTTTTCAGGATAGTACTGTACTGTTGGATAGTACATGGTGGGGCAATAGCACTGCCTCTAAACCAGGGAGGACCCACTTAACTGGTAATTGGAAGCTGTGCTGCCTCTTTCCACAGAGAAACTTTCCTATGACTTTACACGCCCATTTTGACATGTTGGACTTGATTCTCCCCTTAGTTTCCCCAGCTTTACTTGGTTATCACAGCATGGATTTCTTGCATAAGTTTGGGGTCTAGAATCAGGCTCAATTGCACTTCGGAAGCTGGTGCGGCCTTTGGATGAACACAGCAATTTGAAGACGCACCTTTTTATTGAGCTGGTATGGCTTGTTCCTCTTAAGGGTATCCATGCCCCTAAGCACCTGTGACTTTCACAGGGCATTTATTAACAACTATGACAAAGAAGCTGAAATCTCATTCAAATCTGATTGGAATTTGGAGTCTCATTTTTGTTTGTACCTTTGCAAATCTCCTCTTGAACTATTACCCATCAACCTCCTTCGCAGAAGAGCTTTCACATGTCTTTCCCCTATGGACGGCCCCATAAGAGCAGGCTGTAGCCCCTTAGAACATCATGAACTACTTGCCTTCACCATTTACAAGGGATGACCAGGCTGATAAGTGCTGCTTAAGACCATTATTGAGGAAGTATGGTGCATGGATGGAGTCATTTATGTGATTATCCCGGAAATGGATGGGGCCATAAATGTCGCTGTTGCTCATAACCCAACAGATAATGCTGAGAGATACTGCCAGGCGGCTCTGCTTCTGCTGGGCTCTACTGCAGTTGGATTGCAATTAGGCAGTATATTTAAAAAAAAAAAAAAAAAAGACACATTTTAATTGTGCTATAATGCAATGAAGGTGAAATTCACCCCAACTCAGTGGAGCAGAACAAGACCCATGCACCATTAACACCCCTCATAAGCCCCTTATGCCCTTTGCAATATTGAAGTCCTACTTAAGCTTTGAGCACCACAAACGTGGAGGATTTTGGTGTTAAGATCTGGGCTCCGTTTTATCCAAAGCCTGAAGGGGAAGGTGCTCTGGTTTTTATTATTAGCTACTTTTACAAGCATGGTAGCACCTAGGAGATTCACTCGTGGGTCAGGACCCCGCTAGGCAGGTTGCTGCACAAACACAGGATAAAAAGATGGTTCAGCCCTAAAAGATCCATTGGCATATTATCCAGCTTCAATCTAGCAGAGCTCTCAAAAACAGGTTTGGTATCACACATTAAAAATCTATGAGTGAGACCACCCTAAGAATCATGCATTTGGCATTAAAAGGTGAAAGGGTTTTTTTTTAGGGGGAAAAAAAAAAGTAAAGCATTTTAGTCTCTTGTATTTGCTTTCTAATTTTTTTGAGCTTCAGAATATATTTGAACATTTTTTAATGCAGTTACAGTGGCTAGGAACGTCATTTTGCCTCCATAAAAGCTGAGATTCTCACAAAAATAAGAGAACTTGAGGAACTGCAGCTTTAGGAGAAAAAAAAATGAATGTCATGACACTTCACAAATGAATTCACTTTGAATCTGGCAACAGTGTAGGTTTAATTTTAATCATGGTCACAGTCACATTGAGAGAAGATATCCTTAAAATCATGCAGACATGCTGTTGTACTTGGGGTATGTGGCTTGTACGTGAGAAATGTGCATATACCGTGCACTGTAAGCAAGGCAATAAAATTACATAGTTAATTTAAGTCCCCCACCCCTTTTTTTAATAGCCAAAAAGCCTTTGCCTAAACCGACCATTTCCAGTATGAACCAGACTGAAGCCAATGCAAACAGGCCAGTTAGAGATCCCTTGACATCAGCTTTCTGCAGAGTAACGAGTGGTCTGCTTTTCTGCGGTGCTCAAGATCCCTACGCAACTGTGCCAAGCTCCCAGATGGCTGCTTGCCCTGAGATCAAAAGGTTGTTTTAATTAATATCTAATAATTTGGAATTCATAACTTTGGAATGATTGAGCAATTACTGTGAGTCTGTGAAACCCTTGAGCCATTAATGAGACGGTCATAAAGATGTGACAAACCAATTCTGACTAGGGACTCAGAAGGCTTCACTTATATCTTCCAGGAGAGTTCCCATTTCTCCCCGTGGCTTGTTCGCGGAGGTAATTTGCTTTGGACACAGAGTCACTGAAAGTCGCAGAAGACCATTTAGTAATGTGGCTGTGGGAGAGGGAAGAAACCCCAGTGAAAACTTATCCTCTCCTCTGCAATAAAGTGGCCTCTTCCAGCATTTGTTTTCCAGCACGCCAGCGAAGATGTGCAGCTCTGGATGTGCGTGGATAAATTGCAGCTGAACGGCGTGTTCCTCTAATAGAGGCTTTATGGGAGGGTTTGGGGGTTGTGTTGTGTTGTGTTGCAATGTGTGTGTGTGCAGGGGTGTTATCTGCCTGCTTTGAGCCTCATATTTTCCTTCCTCCCTAATCCTGGCAGGTTGAGTTAGGGGTAAGAACATGGGCATGGGGGATCCACTGGTTCCCATTCTTAGCTCCGTCACAGCTTCTCTGCGTGACCTCGGATCAGTCCCTTTTGAAAAGGAATTGGGATGTTTCCTGGGCTTTGAAAAAGGCCTTCAATTCCTCTGTGCCTCAGTACCCCCTCGGTAAATCTGAGCTGATTTCACTTCTTTCCCGCCTTCCAATTTGCCTATCTTGCCTAACTGCTTGGGGAACACCGAGGCAAGGAATG
>NW_005842217.1:582474-610256 GCF_000455745.1 Alligator sinensis
CGCATCCTTCAATATTTGCACGGCACAAAAGGCAAAGGGAGTGACTTCAGTTTCTAGCTGCTGTAACGATTCAGAGAAGGAGTCCAAATATGTAATGGCAGTTGAAAGACTGTCACTGTATGCAGTGGAGTAAAATACTGGATACAAGTAAGATTGGGGACTACTGGGCATGAGGGAGAAGATATGGAAGGCAATATCTTCTAGCAGTTCATGAACAGTGGGCACGTCTACACGTGCTTGGTTTGTACAGCAATGCGGCAGGCTCCAGGTCAGCAGCTGGGACCATGCAAGGCCAGGCAGCCGTTCAGTCGCACCTCTGTATGTGTTAATACACAATGAAAGAAAAGCGATAATATCTGTGACTTTTTAAGTGTAGGAAAAAGCTCCTGCATGGTGTGAAAAGGAGCATTCACATCTGAGAAGTTGGATGGGATGGTTTGATCATTCGGGATCTTCAGCTTGGATCGTATTACTTAGCAGATTTTTTCCCACTTACCTATATTGAGGCATGGGGCCCATGCGTGGCCATAGAGAAGGTTGCTTTGTATGAATGGAAGGCAGGCTTGATTTATATTGATTTAGCGTCTTCCTCTAAAGGTCTTCTCTTGTCCTTCAGCAGACATGAGAGTGATCCCAACCGTCTCTTAGGGCATGATTCAGTGCTCACTGAAATAATGGGGAAGACTCCCTTTGACTTCACAAGGCTTGGTCAACATTTAGCCTGGTCAAAAAAAAAAAAAAGAAAAAAAGTCAACCTACGAGGGTTGCATTAGCTACTTGCCTGATGTTCAGGACTCCTGGGTTTCATTCTCATCCCTATGCCCCCACTTTTTGCATGCTCCTGGGCAATTCTGTTTCCCATTCTGTGATCACTTTCCCGATCTATATAATAGGAATGTTAGTGCTTGCTTTCCTTCATGAACCTATTTGAGATTTGCTGATGAAAAGTATCCACGTGACTCTTGGTTGCTAGTTTGAGTGAATACCGCTTGTAGTCTCTAGTCAGGAAAAGCCTACAGCAGTTCTGGTGGGAGAAATGCAGGACACTGCATGCCCATCCAGTCTCTCACTCTTGTAGCTCTGCTCATTGGGCCCTGGCATCCCCACAAGAGAGTGAGTAGGGGAAGTGGTCTCTCTTGAAGCCCATAGATTGCATGAATCTGTGTTGCAGATTGGGAAGAAACTGAGTTTTCATTTTCATCTCACCATCTACGCCCTATGTTGCAAGTCCAGGGGCTAGACCCGTTTTGGGGAAGGGCTAATTTCACCTCTGCGAAGGACAATGGGAAGCCTCCGATCCATACACAGCTACAGATGGGCTCATGACTTCATGTTTTATTTATCTAGCAGCATCTCCTCATGGCAACTGGCAAGTTTGCCTTGTTTTTCACCAGGCCTCTTATTAACACATGGCTGGATCCCTCTGTCTCTCTGCACCCACTGTGTTAGTAATCAGACAGTGTGTAATTGTGCAGCTGCCTTGCAAGATGAGGATGAGATGGTTGTGCAGTGGCTCAGCCATTGGGAAAAGACCTATCTGGGGCCAGGTTTTCAAAGGAGGTGGCAATGAGCAATCCCATCCTGGTAGTTGGTGTGTTATGCCAGCACATGATGCACTATCATTCTTGTTTTCACGGGAAAATAGACATTGCATTGATCTCAGCTGTGCCCTCCATCAGGGTCCATAACCTGTCCTTTCGGCAGGGACCTAATGGTCTAAGGGACTCTAGGGGTTATTCTGACACAGTCTGTTTGGACAAGTGCCCAAATTTGACCCGGCAGAGGCAGGTCTGGATGGGTGTGCATATAACCCATCCCTATGGAAATTCAGCTTTCCATCATGCCAGCTACATGCCAACATGAGAGCGAGCATGTGAAAAGCAAAAGAACATGTGTGCCAGAGAGCAAAAGGGTAGTTTTCTTTAGTAAAGCCCTTTATTTCACACACTCAGTAGGCTCAGGGCTCCATCTTTCAGATGTCTCATGTCTCTCTTTTCAGTTTGACCCCTGGCCCTGCTGCCAGGGCTTTGCTTTTCACATGAGTAACCAGCCATCGGCGACGGCTCGCTCCAGATGTGCTCATTCCAAACACGAATATCACTGGTGGCCCCAGACATTGACCTTCTCCCTTTGGCAAGGAATTTGCACAGGACATCTCTGCTCAAGGCTGAATTTTACTCTCGGTCTGCCCCGAGGAGAGCAACTGGAGGCAGCTGGATAATTGGGTTGTTTTTTTTCCAGGACTGATGAATTTTGAATGGAGAGGACCACACAAAGAGTATTTCCCTTTGGAATTTAATCAGAGCTGCCCAACCCCTGCTTCAGATTTGATTCCCATTTACATTATCTTTGTAATGGGGGCGGGGGGGGGGAAAAGAAGGGGGGCAAAGATGTGACATGCTTGTGGACACCTTTCCCATTGAAGCAACTGTTCTCCAAGGGCCTTCAGTCAGCTCCCTGTCATGGTTACTGTTCTTCTGTGCTTTGTCCCTTCCCACAGCTTTTTTATTCCTTCAAATACAAAGCAAAGCTCCACGAAGAGAAAACAAGCAGCTAAACAGAGAAGGCCATAGACAGGGAATGCAAGTGAGACTTAATGCCCTCTTCCCTTGCCTTCCCCGTCCCCAGCCTTCTGGGATGGCCTCAGGGACACCAAGAGATGGAGTGGAAGGAGAGGGAACAAACTGGGAGGAAACAGTAAGTATCTGATACGTTCATGCTCATGCATTGATAAACTCCGGTTTCCCCCCAGAACGGCAAGTGTTTCTGAATCAAATGAAGGCTGCAAGTGCCGCCTTCCCTCGTGGTGGTGGAGATCAGAGGTAACTCCACTCAAGCCTCGGAGGCTGAGTCTCTTCTCACTTACCTACTATGCCTAAAGAGTAACTCCCCCGGAGTCAATAGTCCAATTCTCTTCCCCCTTACGCTGGTTTAAATTGGGAATATTTTCTGCTGTAAATCAATGGGATTAACTCTCTCTTTACTTACCTAGTATTAACCAGAAGAAGCACCAAGGGGGCTGATTCTCCTCCTCCCTTGGAAAATGAATTAAGAATCGAATTGAATTAATGGAACATTAATTCTGAGTCAGCTCGTCCACGTAGTGGTTTAATGCACTTTAACTAATACACTTTAAAAACAAATTTAGATTAACTTTCTTTAGTACCTTTGAGCACATGCCCCTTATATGTATATGCCTGGAATAAATCAAGAGTAAGTCCATTATAAATCAGAGGGATTCATTCTCTTCCTGCTAACCTAATAAATCGGGAGTAAGTCCAATGTGGCTGATTTTCCTTTTATACACCTGGCCTAATTCTCTTTTTACATTACTTGTTCAAATCAAAAGGAACTTCTCATTGCTGCAAACATCCTCCAACAACAGCAGAGTGTCTGTACACTGGGAGTTTACGCTCAAGTCGTTACACTGGACCAACTACAGTCATGCAGTATAGACGGGTTCTTGATAGCATTCAGTCTTCTGAATCGGTGCTTGTGACACAGTGGGCACGTCTAGTGGGCATGGCACTCTATGGTGACATTGCTCTGGGGCCGTGCTTTAGTACTTCCTTTTGGAGTACTAAAGCCTGGTGCAGGATGGATGGTTACTGCAGCATTCATGCAGCGTATGGTTAGATTTCACTGCTACGTCGCCGTACTGGCACGCTATCACCGGGGAGCACGCCACTGTGGTGACATAGCCGGCAATCATGTGTAGACCCACGTGATCACTACATTGCCATAGCATGCCATATGCTGGCATAGTACATTCCTACATTGCCATAGGGCGATGTGTACACGCACCTAGTGACTTCTTATCAGCCAGGTCTAAGTACCTATGCCTTCTGTTGATGTTTTTGTGAGGCACTGCCCATATCACCTCTTCTCTCCTGCCATCTGAGCTGTTAAAGCCATCAGGCACCTCTCCCTGCTCTGCACAGCAGCAGTGATTGCAATAGGAAAGCAGTTAAGCTTTAACTGAAGCAATTCCTTGCTGTTAATTTGGTTTCTTCTCCTAAACATTTCACTGCAAGGACTCTGGGACTCATCTAGTTATGTTGTGGCTGCTTTGACCTTGCCTGGTGGCTACCACGTTTGCTGCAGTTTTGTGCTAAGGACTTTCAGTGCTTACAAACAAAGTGACTTTCCACAAGTCTCCCTTTTAGATGACTGCCCAAGAGACTCCTTCCCCCCACCGCTTTCCAGACTGATGTATATCAAGCGAGCACCAGATGGAAGTGTCAACTTCTGTTTTACTTATTGCTGGATGGCAAAGGGTATTCCATGAACAGAAGTGCCTGCTGCAAGGACCACGGGCGCGCTGCGTATGAGTAAGGACAGTCTATTGCTTTTGTGTTTGGTGCTTGTGTGTGACGGATGGGGGAATAGTTTGTCCAAGTCTGGTGCTCGCCATTCCAAAAACACGTTGAAAAATTAGAGAGGGGTCAGGGAAAAGCCCTGGTGGGAACGATTAAAAGATTGAAAAATATGCCTGGGAGTGAAAGGCTTGAAGAGCTTGGTTTGTCTAACTCAGGGGTGTTCAAACCTCCTGCCCGTGGGCCAAATGGAGCTCACAAGGCCATCACATCTGGACTGCAGGGCTCCTCATGGGTCAGGAAATTTGGTGGCAGGGGACTGGTGGCTCTCTCTTGTCAGATTCCCCAACCCTAAGCCCTATGTGGCTGATTGGGGCCGGGCTGGGCAGTGACCCCCTTCTCCCCCAGGGATGAGCCACACCTCCCTCCCCCTGCCTTTGGGTTGGGGTGCACAATGCCCCCTTCCTTCCCCACAATGCTGGGTTGGGGCCAGGTTATGCCCCCTTCCCCTGCAGGGCTGGGCCATGTCCCCTCCCTCCCATTGGGGCCAGACCACACTCCCTCCCTCTCTGCAGGGCTGGGTCATCCCCTTCCTCTCCATGGTGCTGGGTCAAGCTCCTTTCCCCTGTGGGGTTGTGTTTGGACCAACCTGCCCCGTCTACACAGCCAGATGGTGCCCTCCATGCCCACCCAGGTGCTGGATCCAGCCTGCAAACAAACTGGGCACTGCCAATCCGGCCTGCTGGGCAAAAAGGTTGAGCACCACTGATTTAGCTCATCAAAGATCAGGCTAGAGGCTGACTTGATCCTGGACTGTGAGTAGCTACACACTCGACAGAAAACTGATGGGAAGGAGGTCTCCAATCTAGGAGAGAGAGGTACATTTAGCACCAGTTTCCAACAACTGAATCTTAATAAATTCAAACCAGAAATGGGGTGTGCATGTTTAACAGTGAGGGCAATTAACACTTGGACTAATTTACTAAGGCTGCAATGGCTTCTCCATCACTGCCAATTTTTAAGCTAAGACTACATGGTTTTTTTAAGAGGTTTGCTCTAGTGCAAATGGGAATTAATACAAAGCATTCCCATGTTCCTAGGCTATACAGGAGGCTGCAGTGCAGGGATGCAGCAGGGAGCCTGGGACACAGGGACAGCATTGACTTCTGGTCGCTGCATGGTCCTAATTGTAATTCAGAGGCTGCTAAAAGCAGCCGCTTTTTTTTTGTGCCCCCCTCTTCCTCTATGTTGGTGTCCAGGGCTATTGCCCCATTCACCCCACCCTAGTTACACCACTGGCAGGAGGTCAAACTAGGTGATTGCAATGGTCCCACCTGGCCTTGGGACCTATAGCAAAGGTAAATAAGGCAAGAAATGCATCTGAAGAAAACCTGGGGGAGGCTTTCCATGAAGATTCATCATGAGAGGTGGGACAGAGATTGTCAGAGGGCAGTGAGGTAGGGAGGGATTCCCAGAACTCCAGCCCTATGGTGGTTGTATTCATTGCCTTATTGGCATGAAGAGATGGATGTCCAATACGCTCAGATACGACTTTCCAAGGCACTGGCTGCTATATACTAACTGCATATGAAGGATACGGCCGTGCTGCAGTTAGTGCAGTGACTGCAGCCCATGACGATATACCCACGCTTCATTAAAGTAGGTAGCTTGAATATTACCGGCAAGGGATTCAGGAGATAACATGGCACCATGCATGGCTCCAAAACACACCTGAGAAGCTGGGAATATATCTGCACCATTAACTTGTGCCAGGCTCTGTGCTGCTGTGGCTGAAATGATAGCAAGCTCATGCCATGTGAGCGGCATGTCTTTAATAAGCACTCGGGTATGTCTGCATGATACAATGCAGGGCAGACGGCAGCTGTGAAGCAGAAGAAAGCTGCAATGAATGCCCAAGTGACAAAATGCCAGTGGGGAACTCCATGCCCTACATATGCCAGGGTGATGGGTGGGTGGGGTGTAACGTGGGTGCATGGCTGATGTTTGCATAGCTGCTTTTTCCTCCCTTTTTTCAACGGAAATCTTAATGCCTCCCATCTCCTTATTGTGTCATATGATCCTGCTTTACGTTTTGGATTATGGGCCAGATTCTCTACTGGAATTAATTGCCAGAGTCCATTGACTTCCCAGGCATAAATCAGTTGAAGGCCTGGCCCTGCAAGAAGCTCCGGCTAATTTTTCCCAAGAAACGTTCCATAAATATTTGGCAAAGAAGTTTCACCAGGGTCTGTCCCACTCTGGCTACTTACGGGCCACTCAGGGCAGTAGCTTGTTGCTTGCTTTGCACATTTAACTGAGGTTTACAAATCCCATGGCAGGGTTTCAACTTATGGCTCTTTATATGTACCTAATTATAGCTATGGGGCCTTTTTTGTTGGATCATACGCTGTATTTTTCCCTCGTGACCGTGTGGCCTAGTACAATTTTTCCTTTAATCAAAACTAATTCTTTATTGCTCTCAAAGAGCTCCTAGGGCAACACGGTTTGATAATTGCACTGAGCTGGATTCTCCATTGCTTTTCCTCTTGTGTTGTATTTTACACTGTCACACACTTGTTACAAAACCCTCTGATTTTATAGCCTTCTGCACACTCTTTGTACAGGGACAAAAAACCCCACTGAAAGCATCATTTACGGGGATGTGAGCGGTTCGTCAGGTCTCACATATAGGGTGTGTTTACACTGTGTAATGGTTCTCAGTAGAGAACCACACTCACATTGCTATATTGCTTCTGGTGTCTGAGCTAGCTTCTGATGTATCTCTGCACGGCACTGCAATAAGCCATGTAGAAGCACCCTGTAGCTTAAGGCCGCAGCATAATATCCTCAGGAAGATCAGGCTTTCAGCTCCTCCAACATCTCTGTCATTCCCACTTTTGCAGGAATGAAAGAGTTCGTGGGACCCCAGAGGCCAAAACATGCAAGGATTCTTGGGTCTAACCCCATCAGTGTTGGGTCTAACCCCAAAAGTGTTTCCAGATTTGGCAGGAAGAAGGTTTAGCAACCAGTGATGCTTGGGCTGTTATCTCTTTGGAGAAGACAGGGGATTTTTGTGATGAGTCTGTGCAACGCCGGACAGTGAGGCTTGCGGTAGGAGCCCTGGGGTGCTAAGGCAATATAAATAATCCTAATTAGCAATATTTAAACAGTGTGATCTATCAGTCTGGATGCTGATGGTCCATGAAACACAGTGTCCAAAGCTATTATTTCAGTGCTTTAGGTGAAAGCTGTAACTCCCCCCACTATAGCACACATGACTATGACTAACTGTATACTACCATACTCATAGCTCCATTTCTGACCCTCGTGGTGACTGGTGTATGCCCTGAAACCTGAGGCTGGTTTATCTTTGACCTTATTTTTGCAATATTAGCAGGCGGAAAACTACTCAGCCCTTGCTAAGCTTGTCACTTCCCAGTTCATCACCCCAGCTCTTCCTGCAACCGGGGTTGCATGCTGGCACAGTGCAAGGAAGGGAGGACGAAAGCTGCTGGCAGTCGGTCACAGAAAAGCTTGCGATGCTGCCATCTAGTGCTGTTCCTTTTAAAACCCACCCTGGATCCTAAGCCCTGATAGGAGGGAATTGGGAGAACCTGGTGTGGATAGACGTCTTTTCCACCTGTACCATCGTAGGACAGTCAAATCTGGCTCCCAGTGACATGGCGTATGGAATGAGATTAAATATCAAATTCATTAACATGATGTCTAGGCAAAGGAAGCTCCTGCTTGCCCGTGTTAATGACTCCCACGGATTTCATGTTATTGAAAGGCTTGGGGTCATAGGGAGGAAGCATGGTTTATGGGGTATATCACTGGCTTGGGACTCGGGAAATGTGGGTTCAGGTTGTCAGACTTCCCCTCCATCCTTTGACAAAGGCACCAAGTTACTATCGATTCCAGCAGGATTGAGACACCCAGCATGGTGTTAGGTGCCTAAATACCTTTGTGGATCTGGGTCTTAGTCTCTTGGGGCACGAGTTCATCTCCTAGAAAATGGGGATACCAGCATTGCAGTACCTCAGAATGATACCAAGAGGAGAACTACACCAAATGTAAAGACCCTTGATGTAAGGCGCTCTGGTCCTTAGATCTGGCTAAATACCTCGTACCCAAGGTGGAGAGTTTTGGAAAACAGAGGTTGTCATAAGTGGGGGTCTGCTGAGCTGCAAAAGAGCCCACTTCTGTCACTATTACTCCCAGTCTGGACCCTCTTTAACCCCTTGCCTTATGCAGTCCTTTCTACCAATGCAGAATGCTACTTTTCTGATTGACTTTTTTTTGTGAATGATTTGGGTTTTTGTAATTTTTAAAAAAATGAATAACTGCCCAAGGTGTAGGTCAATGGGGAATCTCAACTTTCAAGCTACATCGCTGCTTGATTTGCTCTGCTGAGATCTTGAGGAGTGCTGGCGGAGTCATGGACCGCACTGTGAACTTCTTACCCTGCCAAGACGTTATTTGCCCCGGGCAATGATGTTGTCATAAGCACTGGGGTAGCAATCCCCGAGCAGAGCGAGTAAGGGTGCAGGTGCTTGGTTCCACCGAAGCCCCGATAGTGGGATCAGGCCCCACACTCTGCTCCCAGTCCTGACATTTTAAGTCAATTGTAATTCTGCCAAGGAGGAGGACATTATTCTGGCTGGATCCCAGGGCCAGAGTCTGCTCAGGCTCCATCCCCTGCTCCTTCTACCCCAGACTTTACAGTTAATTCCCTTTGTTTCATCAGGGTTCCTCTTGGGCTATGGTACTCCTTACTCTGAATAAGGGAGATGGAGTCTGTCTCTCAAACTCCTGGGTACACTGGCCTAATCAATTAATGGCCTCCTGGCATGAGCTATAATAATGTTGTGGGCACTACTCACTGAAATTCAGTATCTAGATGCACCGGTGCCAGAAAACCATCTTGCCTGCTCAGGGGGAATGGGGGTTGACAGTGGGCACAAAAAGGCTGTCTAAACTGGAGGGGCTTGCATTTGGCTTCCACATGTAGTGCGTGAATAAGTCCAGTGGTTCTCTGAAATCTATTAGACAGACACGACCTTCTTGGATTATCCAGTCCGTTCTTTATTTGTTTCACAAGCTGTGGGGCCCCCAGCAAAAAGAAGATTTCTGTTGCCCTCCTGTTTTCTGTCCTGTTCTGGACGTTGTTTCGCTCCAGCAGGAAGGATTTGTCTCGACTAGGACACTGATTTGAAATCTCCTGGCTTGCCCTTCTGCCGGTACTGTTGCATCTCAACGGGCGCCTGCTGTCCTCTCTCCCTTAGTCTTTTGCTCCTTGGCCTCATCTCCATTCCCTGTCCTCTGATTCATACATCACACAACCTGGAGCCACGTCTGATGTGTTAGATCTCTGTTCAGGCAATCGATTTGTTTTCGTCGGTGACTCCTGCCGCACCGAAGAGAGTCAGAACTTCCTGCCCCTGCTAGGTTGAGAGAGGTGTGATAAAGCCTTGGGGCTCTGCACTTCAGAACAAACTAATGGATGAAGTTACCTGTGGAGTCTGAGGCTGTGCTGGTCCAGGGATGCATGCAAAAACCAGCACTTGTCTAGGAAAGTGCTTGAATCATAGAGTAATGTGGGGAAGTTTGGTTCAGCAGCCCAGAGAGCCATTTAGTGACCACATGCACAATAATTTAGTGGCCTCTAAGCAGTTCCTCTTGGAGAGATGTCTGCACCAGGGAAACATCACCACGTTGGGCATTGATTTTCCCTTTGGTGGTCGTCTTATCAAAGAAGTCAAAGCCTGGACGAGTCAAAGCCAAACGTCACAGGGCAGATTGTCAGCTCATCTAATTCAATGCGGTTTTCCTGGCTCCAGTAGAGCTACTCTGCTTGATGCTAGCTGAGGGTCTGGCCTTGTACGTCGGTAAGGGGCCAAACCCAGGACACCAAATGAATACCCCTTCCCCCTGCCTCCCCTAAATACAGGCATTGCAAATCTGAAGCTTCCCCACAATTTGTGGCAGTTGGGTTAGACTTGTCATGGAGCAAAAATTGAACCGGGTTTCGACCTGACCCCAGGGATGGTTCAAGGAGTTGCAGTCTAGGTTTGCTCACAGGCCTCTCTCTTTCTTTCTTTGCTTTGCATATCAACAGAACCCAAATCTTATGCAGACACTTGGAGTGCGTCCGGGTGAATTTGAAATTGTGAGAATTGCAACTTGCTGAGTTTTGCACAGATCTAACAAGGAGTTTTGCCCACTTCTGGCATGACCATCCGTTGGAATCAGTTAAAAAGCTCTGTTCTCCCCAACTATCTTTCTCACTACTGTGTTCTTGCCCAAATCATCTTAGCTTTCAGTAGGTTGTAGCATTTCCAGCCAGGGCCTAGAGCCATTGGAGACTGTGCTACTAAACCTGTTCACTGGGAATGAAATACCTCCTTATTGCAGAGGGCACGGAGGACGTTCCAGCAGTTAGGACACTAACCTAGAATTTGGGAGACCTGGGTACAAAACCTTGTTCCACTGCACACTTAGGGTGTGCGCTGTGGGGCAAGTCATTTATTTTCCTTCTGCCTCAGTTTTCCATCTGTAAACTGGTGATGATATCACTGCCTTACATGAAGTTGGACAGAGAATGCACTAGTGTTTTTCAAGTGCTCAAATGCTACTTTACTGGGAGCTATATAAGTATCAAGGACAGCAGTAATAGGGCTATGCATCACTTAAGAACCACTGGGACATTCATGGTACATGGTTCTCATATCGCCTCCCAGAAAAAGAATGAGATTTCCAGAATGCTCTTACAGACCCAAGGCATGGGGATAATTTGAATCAACTCTGCCTAAGTCAGTCAGGTTTAAAATACTTCTTGAAACTGCACCCCACATCTCTTGGGGTGTCCCTTATGTGCTCTAGAGAACCAAATGCAAGATGTCAGCCTGTAGCAGCACTGTCATTTTCCAGGTACCCTTTGGGTGAGGGTTTTGCAGGTTTTGCCCTTATTGCCCAGTGATGGGAAGGTCTGGAGCAAAACTGGAAATGAGCTGCTTGTTTATTGTCAAACAGTACTATCGATCAAAGTTTGGCTGGTCTCTAAATGCACTCATATTCATCATCTGGCCCTAAAGATGTTAATCTGAAAACAGCTGGCAGTGGGGAGGGAGGGTACTGGATTCATAAGGACAAGTTGAATGCTTTGTATGCTAAGAATCTTTTGCCTTCCTGATGACTCACTGTGGTACCTACATGTACCTTCCTAGCAGGGAGAAAGGGCTGAGAAGTGACTGTGTGTGCCATTGATAGATCTCACCGAGACTTGATTTAGATGCACACTATATTTTACTTATGAAGATGAATGCATGTGTATGGCAGATTCAGGAGCAGAGCTTGTGTGTACCAGTGTGCACCTAGGAGCGAAAGTCAGGCAAATAACTTGGGTGCGTTTGGATAAGGGAAGGAAATTATTTCAAGGTATGCGTGCGTGTGCATGTGCGTGCGTATGTGTGTGTGTGTGTAGACCAGGAAAATAACGTGTACAGGTAAATGGAGGAAACGTGAAAGTAAACTTGGGAAAGTCATTTTTTTTTACATGTATGCAAAAGGCAGGAAATTGGAGATAGGTTTTTCTCTGTATATGAGTAAAACCCAGGAAACAGCTCAAGCCTGGCATGAAAAGGACTATTTGCATCTATGAATAGCTGGAAAGTTGGATGGAGCAGCTTGGTTGTGCAGAATCTTCAGTTTGGATGGCTTAATTTAACAGATTTTTTGTTTGCTTACTGTAATGAGGCATAAAGTCCATGCATTTGCTGCGAGATCACAGGAAAGGGTTGGGAGGCAGGCCTGACCTTCCATTGAGTCATCAAGTTCTGCCTCTGAGAACAACTGCAGTGGTCTCTTAGGGCCTGATTTTGCTCAGTGAAATACCTGGAAGAGCTCCCATGGACTTCACTGAACTGTGGAGCTGGTCTTTAGCTTGGTGTTTTGCCAGTATGTAGACTCATTACAAAAAAGAAGAGCGCCCAGGAGGTTTGCATTGGGAGCTGGCCTGGGGTTCAAGACTCCTGGCTCCACTTCTGATACTTCTACCCCCACTTTCTACAGGCTTCAGGGCAAGTGATTTTCCCACTTTAGGGTTCACTTTCCCCTTCTGTACATCATAGTAATGTTAATGCTTACTTTTCTCAATGACCCTATTTGAGATTTGCCAAAGAAAAGCATCCATTTGAGCCGTAGTTACTAGTAGGAGTAACTACAACTGATGGTCTCCATTCAGGACAGGCCTAAGTGATTGGGAGAGGAATACAGGTCATGACTGAGGGGCAGCGGGGCAAATCGAAGACTGGAATAGCAAGCGGTGTAGTTTGGAGTCGACAGAGCCCTGTGTATCTGGGTGGAGAGCCATATCCTGACAGCTCATGGGATGGTCTCGGTTAGGATTGAAGTTTCTTGGTCAAGCTGCAGAGTGGAGCTGAGCACGGACGTGGCACAAGGTTGTAGGTCAAGGCTGAGGGTCACTAGTAAAGCCGTGTCTATAGGGGAAGACTCAAGGGAGGAGAAGCAGGGGAACCAGAGCAGTGTGGGTCAGCAGAGCAGCCCATGGGATTTGACTGGAGGGGGTCCTGGGCAGAGGCTAAAGTGTGGGTCTCTCTCTTCTCCCACTCAGACGCTGACTGCCTTGCACCGCTGTGACTTGCTTTAGCTTAAGTGAGGCCTGAGCCTCACAGCAATTGCCCTGCTTGCTTTCGAGCCTAACCTGACCCTAGCTGGGAGGGAGTGTGCCCTTTGCCAGCTACCCTCACTCTGCCTACCTCATCATGGCTTTATTTTATACTTTTACAAGCAACCGGATTTATTGACAAAAATAAAGACTAGCAGATGCAGAGTAAAAATAGGAAACAGCCATGGTGTTGATGGAGACTTATTGAATTAACAGATAAATAGGGCAATAAATTATTGAGCATTGCATCTCATGCTCGGCACCGAATATAAAGCAACAGTCCTGCCTGTCACGCTCTGTCCACAGTAAATCACCCTGGTCTCCTCACTTGGTGTTAAGGCTGTAGTTTTCAGTAGACATCTGGGGAGTTGAGGGTCTGAAGGAGAGGGACAAAATCGTTGCAGGGCTCCCACTGGCTGGAAACACAGGACTTGGTTTTCCTCCTTTTGGTTTTGACGGATCAATGAAGCAGGCCCTCCATTCATCAGCACAGCCTCTGACTAGCTTCCTGAGCAAGACGTAGCTTCCTGGAAGTGGGTGGGGTGACCCAGGGTCTGATCTGGGATGACTGCGATCTGGATCAGGCCACCGCTTCTAGCTGCAGCAGAGTCCATGCTTGCTTTAATAACTGTATAATGCTTCAGACTCCCAAAAGGCTACTCCTGATTTACAGTGCAGTGGGCCTTGGCCAGGTCAGGCATCCAAATTAACCTTTTCAAGGCTGCCATCTAGCATATCCGCCTGTGCCCTTCTCTTCCCCACTAAGTTTCTCCCTATTACCCCAGCTGAACAGCAGAATTAACTCCTTCCTTTCTCCTCTCTCTTTCATGCTCTTTCTTTTTTCTCTTTCTGCCTTCCACCCCTCCTTTAGAGTTTTTCTCTATTTAACTCCCTAGCATCGTTTTTCTGGGCCTTTGCCCTACATTACGGGTGTTGAATGTGGTGGGTTAATAAATTAAAAACACAGCAACGCATCCTAATGGCAGGAGCTTCCCATGGGAGGCAGGTTCAAAAGCAAGAAAACAATGCTCCTCTTGCTTCTGATCAGCTGTGACAGGCCTATTAAAGCTGCCCAGCAGGCCTGCTGCCTTACATCAGAGCCCAGTGCAGCTCCAGGCTCACTTCTCTTTTAGACTGGGAGGGAGAGAAAGTCTCTCATTTGACAGGATTGATCCTTGGAGTTAAAAGTTTATTCCTTCATCAGCATGTTAATGAAAAGAGAATTGTAGCTCAGGGAAGGCGGCTTATCCAAAAAAGCCCCTATCAATCCCCCATCTTGCATATATGAATCCATTAGACAGCACAGTGGGCCGGCTGCCTGGAGGAGACCATAGATAATAGGTATTCCAAGTGCAACCTAAAACGCTTTTAAATCCAGAATGGGGTGGGTAGGAAGGGTTTTTTTCTGCATCTGCTGTGAGCTGCTGGCCCTTCCACCTGAGTCACAGCTTTTACAGTCACTGCTCAATTTTTACTATTATTATTCTTCAGCATATGTAGTCTAGGAGTGCCTAGCAACTCTGGCTATGGGCCAGGACCCCACTGTTCTAGGTGCTGTGCAAACCTAGACCCAAAATTGTACAGTTTGGAAAGATGTGTCTATAAACATCCGCAAAGATCCACAAAAGCCTCCTTATTTATATAATTATATATATATGATGATGGTTAGGTTGCTCATATCCCCGTTCTAAATATTATCATGCTGACCAATGTTTCTTTGTCTGTCTAGCTCAGTAATTCTCAAACTTTTTTTTTTTACATTTGAGGCACCTCTCCATAATGTTTGTGAATTGAGAAGCACCCCATTCCCCCAAATAATGTATTTGTTACAGGTAAGCCTCCTTGCATAGGGGCCAGACAGTGGGGTGAGAGCAGAAGCCAGGCAGGGATAAGCCTAAGCTTGCACTTGCAGCCTCCTTCAAAAGATTTCATGGCACCCCAGCATCTCCAAGTACCCTGGTTGAGATCCATCCATCACTGGTTTGGATCCATCTGTCATCCCTTATATTATATATCTGGAGTATAAACTGTTTGGGGTAAGGCCTGTGTTTGTGCAGGGTTTAATCCAGCAGGGCTGTATTCCACAACTAAGGTACTGAGGCAATGCAAATAGTGAATAATTATTTGATACGGTCTTGCTTAGCTCCTTAGCTAACAGATGCTGGATCTTCATGGGGTACCCATAAAAAGTCAAGGAGTGGGAGAACTGGGAATTTGAGGGGTGAATGGGATATCCCTTCTCTCGGGAAGACATGGGGTCCATTCTCATATGCCCCATCACGGTGCTCCCTGGCTTCACCTCTCTTCTATTGCATGCCTTCTGCTGTGCTTTGCTCTGGGGCAAAAGGAGCATGAAGCTGCCTTGATCTGGTGAAGTCTTGCAGCCACCAGGCAATGTGACTGTGCAAGGTGCAGGGCAATGGGGATACATGTATCCCCTTCTTTGCACTGGAGAGAATGGTGAAGGGACTGGTCTTCAGTTCCTTGTAGGTCGGTAACGAGGAGAGGATGCTAATAGATGGTTCTCTGAATACACCGCCGTGTTTGGCTCTCGGTAGGGGCATTGCAGTCTGTTGTCGTTACCGTACACTGCTAACTGCTTCCTCTGGGAGCTCCTTGCATCAGCTCTGAACGTGCATAGCTGCACTGAGAGCAGGGCACCAGTGATCCCAGCCCCTCACCGCCTGGTCCTGCACAGCCTCCGATGTCATTTAGAGTAGCCCTCCCTCCCGCCCCTTCTTGCACCCAAATTGCATTCATTTTGCTTTTAAGCAAGACAAAATCTTGGGTGATGAAAAAAGCAAGGCAGGGAAAGCCAGGTCACCGAGGAGCTGGCCTAGGTATATTGCGGGTAAATCGCTACGCTACCTACTGTGACAGGAGCAATTTATCTCGGGTTGAAAAAAGCAGCTTCTTCCCATTCTGTGCAGGGCTGGGTCATTCATCACTTTTTGTTATTTTTATAACAGTACAGAGAGCGGTCAGGTTCCCTCCTCCCCCCGCCGGTCCCTTACACAGGCAGGCGCATTAGCAAGTCGAAAAAGGAGGAGCTCGGTGGCTACTTGCCTTTAGGTTTGGATGTCTGAAGGGAGAAACAGCCATCCACCCACCCCTTTGCCACAAGAGGCAAGCAGCCCCTTCTAGGATGCTGGTGGTTAGTGATGGGATGGGTACATCACGTCAGAGCCAGGGGGAGGCTGGGGGACAGAGCCGGGGGACGGGGCGCTGTTCCTGCCGCAGAACTGGCTGTGGCTGAATCTCCGTCTGAGCTCTCAGTACAATCTGTGCTGTGATCATGAGCCCTCAAAGTGCTTGGAAACTGGGTGAAAAGCTACAGGAATGGTGAGGATCAAATTCTGTCTATCGCAAGCGGGAACCGTCCCTCCTCTGCCACCAGGAATTAAATCCAACAGGCTCGGAGCATCCCTGACAGCCTACCCGCATGGGAGCAGGGCCAAAGAACATACCGTGTTCTTGCATATTAGATTATGTCTCTCCCTGGCGCCCAGCACAGTGTCGCCCATCCCACCCCTCTGATCCTTCCTTGTTCGGGCAGCTAGAGGCTACCGTGGTGCAAATATATTGTTGCAGGATCACTCCCAAGCCCATACGGCAGAATGGTTCAGCCATCTTCCTCTCTGAGTGTGAAGGGAAGAGGATACTTGCTCATTTGATTTGGGGAGTCAAAGGGAAGCTAGGTGTGATACCTGCCACATTATAGCCAGCAGCACACACAGACACTGTCGTATTAATCCCATAGGCCATTAGGCTCAAGATGACCTTGGACCTTTTTTTGACTGCGAACGCCTCTGTGGCTTCCTCTGACTTCAGCAAGGAGAGCGGATCTCGTAGCTGAAACCCCAGGGTAATACCCTGTTCACCACAACCTCCCTTTCAACAGAGGGGACAGGAGCTCAATTGCTTCTGCCAGTCACCTGTCTCTCGGCTGGCCTGTCACTTATCTGGCGATCAAGAGACTTGCATGACAAAGCAGCGGAGAGCGGCATAAAATAAAAGGAGGTGACTTTGCATAATTTTCTGCGCGGGGAAACATAGCATGTGTTTGGAGCCCTGCTTTCATGCAGAGTTTAAAGCAAAAGCTCTCCGGTTATTAGGGGATGTAAGAGCAAGGAGGCTTTTACTCGTGAGTTTTGAATCGGTGCTTTGAGCTTGATGCATCATGTGAACGTTTTCAGAGAGTTGGGGGAGAAAAGCAATGAGGAGAAAGGAGTACTAGCTCCTTCCTATGCCTCCCTACTCAACCAGACCCCGTAGAATCTGCCTACCTTTCTTGGGTCTGAAATATGGTAGATTCAAAAGTTGCTGCTGTTGGATGGTGTTTGGTGGCTTTCGTGACATCAGGTGCATGGATTATAACTTAGGCTTTTGGGGGAAAAAAGAAAGTTTAGGTTCCCGTCCTGTAATCATTCATTACCTTGGTTCCCCAGTCTGTTCAAAGGAAATTAGGATGCTTCCTGTCCGCTGTGAAGTTCCCGAGATGGTAAATGCGATCTGAGAGTGGAGTGACCATAGCAGAATGGACAGAAAGGAGCCAGGTCCCTGCTGGCCTAAGTTGGCCCAGCTCCACTGACCTCAGTGGTGCATGGCTGATTTGTGGCTGCTGAAGATCTGGTTCAGAGCTTCCTTAGTAATAGAGTCATTTGTCTCCCAAAATACTTACTGGTTTCGCTGGAGGTTTGTGGGTTCTCTTCATTATTAGTATCATTAATTCTTATTTAGGCAGAAATGTATAGTCCTGTCCCACTGAGTGTATTCAAAACGGTGTCTTGTAAAAGCCTGAAAGGGAGGATTGGGTGGTAGTTGCACCACTGGTCCCAGTCTGGGGTCACCTGTGTTTTGTGTAGTGCTCCATCAGAGACTTCCCGCGTGGCTTTTGGAAAAATTACAGCTCCTCCATCTGTACAATGGGGATAATAGCCTTACCCTGTCTCATAGGGGGATTATGGGTAGGGCCATACCCAAATCACAGTTTTGTGGATTTTGCAGAAACTGCAAAAAACAGCTTTGTCCACCATCACTGCAATCGCTGGAAAATCCGGCGTCGGGGCGGGCGGTTATTTCAAGTGGAGAGCCGCTCGTGAGTTTTGGCAAGCCATCGAGGGCCGCATGACAAGCAGCCAGGGGCAGATAAATATTAATTTTCTAAAATTTAAGGGTCCCTGCGGGCCGGATAGAATGGCCCGGCGGGCCGCATCCTGCCCACGGGCCACAGTTTGCCCACCCCTGTCCGGCATTGTCCGCATTTTCCTGTGAAATCAACCAAAAAAAAAAAAACAGTAATGACAAACTGAGTGAAGGCGCCCTCCACCAATCAGAAATGATAAGCAGGGCAAAAAAAAAAAAGTGGCAGTGACATAGACTGAGTGAAGATGCTTTCTGCCAATCAGCGGCAAGGGGTGGGGCTGCCGCGAAATGCCTGCAAAATCAGTGCAGCGCACTGTGAGCAGGCTGCAAAAAAACCCTTTTTCTCACCGTAACTTGGAAGGTCCCTAGTCATGAGGCTGAATGCAGCAAATATGGTAAGGGCCAGGTCCTACAGTAATGAGGCCTGGTAAGTACCTGAGATAATATTTGTCCCCTTGCCAACTCCGCTCCCTCCCTGCAGAGTGCTGACCATGAAGAGGGGACTTCATTGCCTTGCTCCCATCTCCAGTCCGAAATGCGGAGAGGCACTCCCTCCCTGCTCTGCCCGGCTGAGACTAAGGACGGCACACAACTCGGATGAAGGCAGGTCCCTGTGTGTGTGTGTGTGTTTGTGTGTGAGCGCCTCCATAATAAAAGCACCGCTCACCTTTCTGCAGAGCTGTGCGCTGCATGTGTCAGCTTCTAACCACAGAGGATGAGAGGCAGCTTTCCCTGCCTTTGCTGAGACCCTGCCGCAGAAGGACATGCTGGGATTCAAACTCTGCTCCCTTTGTCAGGTTGTCTTAAGCTGACTCTACTGCCGGGGCCCTGCCAGCCAGGTTTCTTTCTTTTTTGTTCTTTTCTTTTCTTTTTTTAAAGTTCACTCTTCCACTTAGACTCTTTATTATCACTGCTGTTCGCTGGGACTGGCAGCTGCTAACATACGCTGGGGGTTTCTAGACAGCCGTGCAGACTGCCTTGGGGAACCTCGGGCAAAGAGCCTGCACTGCGGCGCACACAGCCTGAGAACAACCTCTTTGGTTCATCTGCCCGTCTTTATCAGAGGTGTAACATGGGCATTTCAGGTGTATGGGGATCACTGATTTAAGGGCTGTTAGTGGTGGTGGCACATCCAGGAACCAGTTGCAATGGTGGCTATTTCTGCACCCACTCGGGCCACTGCCCATGCCCAGGTAAGTGGCTGCTGTCCTGAATGCCTCTCCACACTTACCTTTATCCTGTGAAAACCTCACCTTAGCAACAGGGGTGTTTGATGGCCCTCCATTCAACCAGACCCCCTTTCATGCATGAAGGTGTTGGCCCTTTGTTTAAAAGGACTTGGAGTCAGGAGGTTTGGGGTCACTTCTTTTCCCTGCCATATGTTCCTGTTTTGACCTGGGAGAAACCCCTGAGGCTGTGACACAGGAAAGCATCCTTATGCACAGAGGACACTTAAGAGCAGGGGTTGACAACATTTTGCAGCAGGGGATTGCTTTTGAATACAGTTTAGAGCCAAGCATGAACTGCTTCCTATGGAGCTGGAGCCAGGCCAGAGCCAAAACGGAGCCAGAGCTGGAGACACAATCACCACCCCAGCCTCCCTTGCAGTGCACCACTGCTGCTTAACACTGCTGAAATCCCCCAGGCCCACAGGCTGGATCTGGCCTGCAGCCTGTAGGTAGCTGACCCTTGCTTCAGTGCATGCTTCAACCCATTGCAGTGTAGGGCTGCAGATAAACATCTTTTCAACTTAGCGCATAAGGACTTTTCCAAAGAAGGGTTTCAAGAAGGTGTTTGGGATCTCCCTAAATCAGGTCCTTTATATTTCTGGGCCTCAGCTGTGCACAGAGTAAAACGGAGGTAACACTGTGTTCTGCTGTAGGCCTGTCCTGTCCACAGCAGCTCAAGGGTTGTCTTATAATACGCATATGTATGCAATCTGGTACAACATGACCCTCATTCCAGTTGGGATGCTGCAATACAAAGAAATAATGTTTCCTTCATGTCACATCATTAGCCAGTGAGCAGGAATCCATATTCATTGACACCAGAAAAGTTGCCTGTAGGTAAATTGATACTAGTGTGTGGCGGTGAGATTATTAAGAGGTACTTGTTGGGTTGATCCCTTCTAATCCTCCCTTATCCAAATGCACAGCTCTGTCTTTCATTATTAAACACAGGAACAAGCAAACAAACAAAAAAGCCATAAAAAGTCTAGTCTCTGTTTGCTGATTAGGCCCAACCTTTCTGGAAGCCTGTCCCAGGATCACTTAAATTCACATCGCTCTGCAAGCTTCTATGGAGGTTCAGTTCATTTGAAACCTGGGAGAAGTGTAAAAGTGTTTCTAAAGCACTTTCATTAAAGGACAAGAGAAGATCAACATGACCTATGTGCCCTGCATAAAGTAGCCAGAGGGACAGTGGTTCCAGTGCATGGATTTGCTTTTGTGAGTAAGAGGAAGGAAAGGAGTTTGTCAAGAGATGCTTAATGGCAGGAGAACAAGAGGTGGGATTTGTTCCTGCTGCACAATTATTACTAGCTAGACGATTATGTGTTTCTGAGAGCAGGGAGAGTGGCCTGACTTGGAGAGAGAGTGGGAGCAAAGGGAAAAAAAGAAAAGGGATCCATCTCTCCCAAGGATCCAGAGATACTGAAGAGAGAAAAAGACCCCTCGAGTCATCTAGTCAAGTCTTCCTTCCTCCTTTTCCTCAGGACTGGGGCACATGGTGGAGTAACTAGAGCTGGCAACTGGAAGTCAAGACTCCTGAACCCTATCCTAATTTGGCTCCCAATATTTCTTGTGTGTTTTCAGTAACACCCATCGCCGCTTTCTCTTAGTTGACTTGTGTACCCCTGTCTCCCAGACCCTTCCTTAATACTCTAGACAAGAACCAGGAATAGTACACAGGCATTCAGTTCCCCATCCCTCAATGCCAGTCATTGTCAACCCGGGTGCTGTGTCACCTTAAGGTGCTACCAAAGCCTTTGAAGGGCAGCAGGAGATAAGCGAGGGGTGTGTAGAAAATCAGATAAGTGCAGACTCTGGCTTGGGTGCCATTCATTTACACTAAAAAGTTTATGGAGGGGTGTCTTGAGTCCAAAAAGGTTGAGAACCACTGCTTTATGCTGACCACTAGGTCAGACTCTTAAAAGCTGGGAGTAGGATCGAGGCTTCCTGTTCCTTCCCGGTTCAAACCATGCCCTTGGGTGTCCAGAATAAATATTTGGCAAACACAAAAACTATCCCTTGCTCTTTTTCGCCTCACAGGGTGGTTGCGTGTCCAGACTCCAAGTCCGGACAGAGCCTTCTCCGTGGTGCTGAACACAAGACAGTTATTTCCCAAGTCATTTCTTTCCTGTCTGAAGCACCCAGGGGTGCCGTTCACTTTATGCATATAGCGCACAGCTTTTTTTTTTCTTCCCACCCACCCACACACACACATGTGTTGTCACTCTTTTCCTCTGAAACATAAGACCCCAAGAACTGATCTTAGGAGGCTGAAGCGATGAATAAGAACTATTCTGCCTTTGAGGGATTGTTCCCTTTGATGTCCTCACTCATTGTTGGCTACCCAGACTGCTTTAAATGGACCTTTCATTGCTTCCCCCAGCAGTTCCCTATACATCATATAAAATGTATCACTATTAGGAGATGTAGTCTGATGCGATGATCGTTTTAAATGATTCTGAGCTAATGCCATCCCGTTAAACCCTCTCGGACCACCCAAAACACGAACAACGTGTGCTACCTTTCCTCTGTGCAGCATAATTAGCTCCTGTCAAAAAACTCCCTGCATAGAGCAATGCCCTAATTATTATGCTGAGGAGAGGAGAATTCAGTGGGATAAGATGGCTCCAGCAAAGAGATGCATTTCACTGCAGCGAGAGAGAACAACAGACAGCCACTCACCTCCCATGGTTAATTTTATCACTGGTCACTCCAGGAGCACAGAGGCACAAGGCTGTGCCAAATGATGGAAACAAACACCTTTGGGCATCCATTTGTTGACGGTAATTAAAATAAAGCCACATGGCTCAGATGCCATGTTACTCTAAGGGAGCAAATGCATATGTCCTGCTTTATCCCCTTCTAATGGCACAGACACCAGAGCTTGTGTTGCTGAAGCTTGATGATAATTTGCAGTGTGCCCCAAGAGGTGCATTTCAGGGCAGCATTGACAGAAATGGGTTTACTTGGTGTTATTCATTTAATCAGGGAAGAATGGAACCAGACAGTTCGTCGATGAGAGGAAGTGAAGTCTTGTGGTTAAGGGGCTGGGGATCCAGAAAATCTAGCATGGCATCCCAGCTCTGCTATTGACTCCCTGTGCGGCCTTTGTCGCTCCCTTCTCTGAGCTCAGTTCTGTTTCTAGACCGCCCAGTACGAAGAGGCCTTGATGCTGGGTGAAGCCTGGAGCTGCTAATATGCCACAAATAGTCAATTGATGCATGATGGGGGGGTTTTTTCTGCAAGTGATGAAAAAGAAAACCAAATGTAGAATGCTGTTAGATTATTTGTACCTATATTATGGAGATGATGCAGTCGTATGGGTTCCACTGATCTCTTTCTATGGATGCAGATCGAACCCAAATCAAAATCACAGTTCTGGATTCCCCCAAAACTTCCCAGAAACATAGATGTGGCTGGGAACTTCTGAGTTTTTGCCTGCTGCAGTGCTCATAATAACAAAGCTGGGTGTTTCTGTACCATCCTTCATCTAGGATCTAGGAGTGCTTTGCAAACATGAAATAATTAAGCCTGCCATCACCCCTCTAGGGTAGGTATTATGATACTTATTTAACAGATGTGTAAACAGAGACACGGGAGCTGACGTTTTTTTCATGTTCAAATCACTTTGCAAACATTACCTAATAAACACCTCACAAGGCTGTGGTGAGGATTAATTAGTTCCATTCAAGGACGAAGCAAAGTCATTGGCAGAAATGGAAGTGGCACGTAGGACTCCTTCCCTTTGGTGCCCTGTGCAAATTAAAGGATGGTCATATCTCCTTTCAACACTCATTCAAGTTCCAGTTTTGGGGGTGCTCTTGGAGTAGTTTTACAACCATAGTTGGAGCAGAGAGAGCAAGAAGGTTGTTCTTAAATCCTATAGGATTCAGCAAGCACATGCTGATGGCAGATGCCTCCATTGGCTATAAAAGAAAGCCCTTTGACGTTTTGCTGTAACAGCGCCCTGTCTAATTTTCCTATCAGGAGAGAAATATGATTTTATCTTTACTAGAAGCCTTCCAGGGTGTGCCACCAGCATGAGGGGGCTGGCTTTGTATTGCTTGAGCAGCTGGTGTGATTAACTGAATTGGGACTTTTACCATATCCATCGCACATCATCATGGCCCCTTGTTGGGTGATTTCTGGGTCATGGTGATGCTTGCATGATTTTGCCAGTCATTTCATTCCAGTTTTGTCATAATGCAGAATACTCAGTGGGATAAAATCAGGATAGCTCCAGTGACTTTTGTGGGGTTATATTGATTTATGAGAGCTGGGTATTTTTTGTTGTTCTTTATTATTTAATTCCGTTGAGGATGTGGCCTGTGGTTTCCAACCTCAAATCTCCTCCTAGGGACAAAAGCTCCATTACACTGAAGAGTTTCATGACCAGTAGAAAGTTTCCTTTGGCTATTAAGGTTTGTTAGGCTCCGGAAGAAAACTCTAGGGATGGTTGTGAATATAGGTTGCAATGATTTAATAGGCAGTAACCCAACTTAGAGGAGTGAATAGTTTCTTTTAGGTGACATGCTACTTAGTGGCTGGGCTTTAGGACTCCTGGGTTCTTATTTCTTCCGGTGATTTGCAGTATTACCCTTAGGTGAGCTGCTTCACCTGTCTGTGGTTCCAGCCACCCAGAATGAAGTAGATTTAATAATAATAACTTATGTTCATAAAGGACTGTGAGGTCTTTAATGAAATTTTTTACTGTAATGATAAAGGCTATATATAGTGTATGTACACCCATATGTGTCTGTATGTGTGTTTATATATATATATATATATATGGCACCTATATTCTACATATTCAGAAAATACCACGGAATTAGCTTCTCACGGTAAGATGACATAGCTCTGTTGAAGTCATTGAGGCTATACAGATTTATTCCAGTAGACAACTTGACCCCATGTGAGTTTTTAAAACCTAACTATATCTTAGAGAATACCAGAACGCTTGCATTAGCCTTTAACAAGACAGAGTTACACCAGGTTTGCTCAGTGTTAATTATGTTTTCTGCAGAGTCCTACCTACACTATGAATTATTAATTAATACTGCTATATATTTTTAGCAATTACCTGCCCCTAATCACCTTGCTGCTGTAACTTCTTGGTCCAATGCCAGCCTGTCTTGCTGAAGGCTGGGGCTGAGTTTCAAGCATTAATACAAATGTAATTATACTTTTATAGCTTGTATAATTTTTGAATCGCTTGTATAGATTACATTAGATTTATTTCTCAGTGAAAGGAAGGTAAATATGTTTTCCTTCAGCAAACAGGTCCTTTATTATTTTTTTTTTTCATGCTGACAGCCTCATTTCTTCATCCAAGTTGGAAGAGTGATTTAACAAAGGAACGAGAGGTGAAGCTCTTGGATGCCCAGCTCCGGAAAGGGAGTGCGGGCAATCAGTTAGAGTGTAGCCAGATTTCTGCAGTCTGTTTCCAGCTTGGGAAAGGGCGTCTGATCAGTGGGAAATGGAGACAAAGACTTCCAGAATATCTCCTACAAATAGGAGGCCTGTTCCAGACTGTCTCGAGTCTTTAGAAGGACTCCTGTTGACTTCAGTACAAATTGAATCAGGACCCTGGGGCTGGATTTTGCTCATATAAAACACTTGGCGGCTTCAAGGGAAGTGAGGTGAGAGTACATGCATGTTCTGTGCAGACACAGTGAAGTTGATTAACCTCTCTGCATCCCACTTTCCCCATCTGTTGACATGGGCTAATCATTTCCAGGGACTCGTGGAGCCGAATGAGTGTTTCTAACATATTTTCAAGTGAAAAGATGCTGTACAAGGGTGAAGTGTCACCACTGCTACAGGAACGGGAACCTGCCCCTGAAGACAGCTAGCGGGAGAGCTGGCTGACTGTAGGGCTGCAAAGTGGCAGGAAAAGGCAAAGGGCTAATTACCCAGGCAGCTACTGAACACTTTGCCAGCTCTGTTCTTCACTTAGGGATGAATTCAGTGATCACACAGATGAGCCAGGTTTAGTGTTGTCTGCAGCCAGGCTTTGGGCCTGATCCTTAGCTCTTTGAAAGTGGTGGGAAGATGCCTGCTGAGTTCAGGGTCATTTAGTGCAGATAGTAATTCTTCAGGATCTCACTCGCGGAGACAGCAAGCAGATGCTGAATGGGGCCACATTGAGCTAGACTTCTCAAGGTAGGCTTCTAAGCCGCTCTCCGCTGCTCAGCCTGGGAATCCAGTTTCCACCATGAACAGAGTCATACAAGGAAATCAGGTTTGTGAACTGACATGTTTGTCACCAGGCAGGGTAGATATGTGCCTTTATAGACTAACTAAATAAGAAATATAGAGAGAGCACAAGCATTCGTGGGCCCAAGTTCACTCCATTAGATGCTGTGAAAGGGCGAGCAGAAAGCAGAGCATGAGAAGGAGAGAGAAATTGAAATACAAAAGAAAAGGGAGTGAAGGGAGAGAGAAATGAGAGGGGAAGGGAGCAGTATTAGTAGAAAAAAAAGCAAATGAGCAGTACATCTATAGGAACAAGTGTTTCCTTCTCCATAGATGTGGATCGCATGGTCCCCTGTTAGCAAGGTAGTTGAGGCACCACCTTTCCTTGAAGGTAGGGTATTTTCACGTCTGAGTGTAGGGAAAAGCTGCACCATGGAGTCATAATAATAATGTTGAGGGATAGCATGCAGATCAGTCAGCAAGGAGATATATCCATCTGTTCATTTACCTACCTACCCAACTCACCCACCCATTTCTAAACTTCCTATCAGCATGACCTCTGGGTACAAAGTGTGTCAAATGCTACTTCACATTTCTGGCTCTAGCCCCATTGAACTGTGCTGTGGTCCCCAGCCCTCAGTTAAGGTAAGATTTAAAGAAAATGTTGAGTTTTTCTAACTGACAGGTGCAACAGCTATTTAGGGGCAACAGCAGGGTCCTTGACCCAGCCTGGCTAAAGAGGGTCTTGCAGGTGTAGTGAACACCTTGCAGCACAACTCACCGCAACTGTGTTGCTAAGATGGACCATCACTTTATTGACTTTTCTTTGCTTGGTGCAAGGTGGCATTTCCCCCCCGGCACAATATAAAGTAAGGTTAATGTAGGTGGTTCTGCAATTCAAATTGTAATTACTCAAGGTCTGGCTGATCATTACCCATCATAACAGATGGAGGGGTAAGTAAGCTGCTGGAAAATAAATAGAAGCAGTTTAAGGAGGTGTTGCTGAGTAGACAGTCCTCTGTATTGGAGGGATCATTTCATATCTTATGGAATAGGGGGCTACCCCAAGCGACACTGGTGAAAGATGAACTGCTTCAGAAAATATGTTACCAGGGTTTAGTGAAGTTTGCTTTAATAATCTAGTCTATCCTTAGAGACTGTGTATCATTTCCTTGCATATGCAACTGTATATTGTACAGTCAATGTACTAGAATTTATTCAGTGCCTTGGATAATAATGCATAGGAAGTGCCTTAAATAACTTCTAGAGACCCCAGGACTTGTCTTTTCAAGTGTCTGGAAAAAGTCTAGCAAATTTGAATGACATGAAATAATAATAACAGTAACAATAAAAACAGTGTATCTTAATATATGGGGTATCCCTCGACTACAGGGAAGTATAGGAGGTACTGAGGTGTCATTATTTTTTTGTCTAAGGGAACAGTGGGAAGCCATCATATGCAAACATTTGCTTTTTCGTTACAGAGCAAATACCAGAATAAATAATTAACTATGATCCAGGTTTTCAAACACAGTGGGCACATCTACACACCGCTGTATGGGGATGTTGTTCCCGTGCTGTGATTTGTTACTTCCTTCTGGAAGCAGTTAGAGATGAATTCAGTACCTTCTGGAAGTACGAAAGCTCGGTGCAGTAACTACCCATTCCCTGTTACGTCGCCATACCGGCATGCAATAAGCAAGTAGCGCGCCACTATGGTGACATAGCTAGCGATCACGTGTAGACCCACATGATCACTACATCGCTATAACATGCAGTCCAGCGATGTAACGCATTGCTACATCGCCGTAGGGGCAATGCGTAGATGCACCCAATGTGCCCGATGACCTGGATGGCCCATACAAATTAGGACATGGAGGGTGCAAAAGGTACATTCGATACATTTGTGTCCGTAATTAGCTCACTGGAACACAGGGCTCTAGTAAAAGGGCATGCACCTTTGGCAGAAAATTGCACTGAAGTGGTCTTTGTAGATCTGACTCCATTCCTGCACATTGCCTCCTGCTTGGATCAACAAATGCAACTATGGTGTCAAGCAGTTGACTTCTATGGAGTTATATAAGTCACTCCAGTCACAGGCCTGTTCTTCTGCTTCTAAAAATGGTCAAAAATGGACAATTAATGCATGGTTCTTGGGGGTTTTTTTAATGAAAATGACAGTAAAGAGAGGGGACGGGGTGGGATAGGGAA
>NW_005842217.1:610269-636090 GCF_000455745.1 Alligator sinensis
ATAGAACTTATAGCTGTCTAAAGACTTTCGAATTAAAGATTTCTTTTTCCATTCAAAAATGCCAGTTCATGAAAGTAAAATAGTTTGTGGGAAAAGATGGCTTTAAACAAGTTTCTTACCTTGAAAAAATGTGAGGGGGGGAAGATTTCATAACTGTCAAAAAAATGTTGTTTTGACATTTTTCCAAATGAAAGTTTCTTGTCTTGAAAGAACCTTCCCATTTGAAACGAAAGCTAATCATAGTAAATCCCATTTTATAAATTATTATTTTTTTTAATATTCAATATCTTGGAATGATCAAAATTACATGTTTTGACTGGCCAGACAGAAGGGATTATCATGACAATTTTCTCGAATTGTTGTCCCACTATTGAACAGGAAAATGTGTTGTTTTCTTGTTGTAGGGGTGTAGGTTGTAGCCGTGTTGGTCTAAGGACATAGGCAGACAAGGTTCCTTGGCTGAATTTGATATCTTTTATTAGACCAGTTGTTTTCTTGTTAATTTTCAGTGGTTGGGAGCCTCGTGAGGATGATTTCCATGTGCGTTTGGATGCTTTGACAGAAGTCCCATGCCACGGGCTCAGAATCCAGCCAGTGAACACGGTAAGAGTTGGAGCGTAGACTACAAACCGTGGTTACACACTACCCAGCAAGATCATAAACCCTGTTTTAAACTAAACATAAATATACTTGTTGAGCACTGCTCAAAGATGGAGCCTTATTATATACACATCCTTCTCTCCCCTCCATATGAAATACTAGTCCTGAATCACTACAGCCCAAAATGTGCAGACTGAACCCACCACCGAAGGTAGGTTTGTATTTCCCAGGTCTGGAAACACTTTGGTCTCTTCTCTTGAATGCAGCTCTGCATGTGACTGCTCACATGATATTCAATTCATCATCAGGAAGCTGGCTGATAAGTTTTCCAACTTGATTTGAATGTTGGCTAGCTGGCTTGTTCCAACGGGGGAAGCTCCTCCCTTACCTGCGTGGGTGGTATTGTGCACATTCATAAAGTGATAGGCCGGTTCCAACTTTGCCCAAGAGTAAATTGCAGAAAGATTTACAGATGAGAAGCTGCCCAGTTTGGAAGTACTATGAGATCCTACCAACACTGCAGTAGTACTGAACTGCTCTTTTGTCCTTAAAGAAATGTCTTCATTAGCATGAGGCACAATAGAGCCTGGTGTTCCTCCACTGAGCCTTGCTGAGAGCAAAATTAGGGACAACGTAAAAAAAATGTAGGGTATGCCTGCATAGCACCATGCAGGGATGCCTGAAGTAGCTTTGAACAAGCTAGAAGTAGCTTGAACATATAAGCACAGAGCTTCAGGAGGTAGGGTGTAGGACGGGGTGGGCAAAATGCAGCCCCGGGGCCGGATGTGGCCCGCCAGGCCATTCTATCTGGCCTGCGGGGCCCCTAAAAAATTTAGAAAATTAATATTTATCTGCCCCTGGCTGCCTGTCATGTGGCCCTCGATGGCTTGCCAAAACTCAGCAAGTGGCCCTTCGCCTGAAATAATTGCCTACCCCTGGTGTAGGACCACAAGAGTAGTGCGGTGTCTTGCTTCTGCTGCCTCCCCTAGCTTGTTCAGAGCTAGCCCTGTTTCCTGCAGGGCACTGTGTTGTCCCATGTAGAATTACTCATCATGCGGCCACTGCCCAGGCCATGTTATTTCTGTGCCAAAACACAGATACTGCCGCCATCAAAGGTGTCTCCTCGTGGAGACATTTCTGTTGCATTTGTGTCAGTATTTCTCTTTGCATACCAAGAGATGTACCCCCATCACACATGGGTGCACACGCCCGTGCACACATTCACAGCACAATGTATGACACCATTGCCGAATGGTTGGGACAGGTTGCTACCTATCTAGAGATGTGGGTTTGAGCCTTTGCCTGGAGTTATGCTAAAGATCACCTCCATTCGACCCAGCTCTCCATGGGTACCTGGCTGTTCAGGCTGAGGGTTCAAAAGGGGCTTTGAATCCTTGTCAAATGATGACAGTCTTGTGTGCTACTGAACACAGAAAACAGCATGCCTTACCATCACATTAGTCTGGTGGGCCACCTACTCTTGGACAGACATTTGACCTTGACCTCTTACAGTGCAGTATATAAACTTCACCATCTAGATCAGTCAAAATACAACAGAGCATCACACAAGCAACTAGCCTTTCATAGAGCTGTCTGGAAAATGTCATTCCCCTGTTCTTCTCCTGCTCCCACATAAATGTTGAGCTTTCCGCTAGACACCACAATTTTAAAATATGTTGCCTCAACACACACACGTGTGCATACACATGCACACATACGTGCATGCACAGGTTGTGAAATGCTGCCATGGTGTTGCTTGGGAAGTCTATGTCAGGTGCCTTTATGCTCCCTTCTCTACCGGGTGGGCTGCAGGATTAGTTTCTCTCTCTCATCATGAACCATGGTACCAAGGTTTCCTTCCTGGAGACAGCAAGCTGTGCACAGTGGAAGTTGTATAGCCAGGGTAAAGCATAGGAGATGAAGTCCAGCTGCAGGATACAGCTCCTAAGAGAGCTGTGGTGTGAGGGGAGAGAGAAAGAGAGACGTACAGCCATTTTATTGATTGTAATCTAGTTTTCCCATAGTGGCTGACTGCCCTTATTACCGGTACTGTCTCCCTAGTACTGTCCGTCCTCTGTAATGGGTGTGGAGGGTAAGGACTGTGTGATTACTCCGCATGAGTGATGCCATGATTGAACTTCAGGTCCTACAAGGCACTAAAATAGTATTGCAGAATCAGAATTTTATTTGTGTGGAGCTTTTTGGCCTTTTTGGGGGGAGAAAAAATTAATTTTCTGTGCAAGCCAGAACTTCTCTCTAAAAAAAACCCCAAACTTGCTTTTTGAAAACTCAGGTTTCCACCAGGGGGACACCCCCCCCCCACCCCCCCCAAACAAAGAAACAAATAAAAAAAAAAATCAACCCTAGCTTTGGTAGAAAATGTTCGCCCAGCTCTAGTTTTTATCTAGGCAAGTTCACATAAATATAGGAACCGTCCTCCAGCTTGCTTTCCCTGCCCCCTCTAGTGCCTGCAAGCCTATATTGCATACTGCTGCACAGTCAAATGTCTGGTACTCTGTGTCTGTGCATGCACATGCACCCCTTTGGAGGGAGTTTTTTGGTGATAGGGTTGAAGGGAAGCATAGGAAATGAAGGAAAACATTCATGCAGAGAAAGAAGATAGAGCAAAAGGATTGAGGAGGGAAGACTAGAGTAAGACAATAAAGAGGAAGAGTCCGTGCAGGGGTAAATTGGCATCAATGGGAATGTGCTGGTTTATGCCAGTATAGTTTGGTTTACCTTGTTGCCCATTTTTGCTGCATTCAGCCTAGGAACAGCTGGGCACAGATTGCATCTGAACACTGTCTGACATGCGCCAGGCAAATCCAAGGCCATGACATGTCTTAGTACCAGCCCTGTGCTCTCTTGCAAAGGCAGCCTGCAGTTCGGCTGCTGCCCAAAGATGCGTGCATTTGACCACAGCTCTGAGGAGCTCCAAAGAGGATCCTTTTTGTTTGGCCAGCACTTGAAGTTTGTCTCTGCACCCCACAGCTATCTGATTAGCTGATGGTCCAGAGACAAAATGCTTTCTCCAGGAAGCAGGCTGCCTGCAATGCCTCCCTCTCACCTACCATTTTGAGAAGCTGACAGTTTGTCACATAATTCCAGTGCACAAGGTTCAGAAGGAGGCAAGGGCACGAAGGGGAAGAAAAGCCTCCTGGAAGCATTCACGGTCCATGCATAATACATCCAAGCCTCATCTGCTTCGTCATTACAGTCCTTTTGCCTTTTCCGTGACAAGTATTCACCCTAGGATGTTGCCCCAGAGCCATCCCTGAAAGCTGCCCTGGAAAGTAAAGCTTTTCATTTGTGCACATCAGATCTTCCCACCCAAATGCGCTGCTTGCATCAACGGCTTCGTTTGTCTGCTCAGGCATGTCTGGGACTGCAGGTTTCCAGGCGCAAGATAAAAACCCTGCTGGTCAGTCTTTACAGCCAAGCCTTCCTTTCTTCTGCCTTCCAATGGCTGCTACCCCACCGCTCGGCTACTTGTTATTCGTGTAGATGAACAAATGTCGACGCAGCTGGTTGCAGCGGTCACCATTATATAAGAAGCAGTTATGTAAGAGATGGAGGCTAAGGATCCTTCCTTGGTACCGCTGAACACGGCTGCTGTTGTCAGCGGGGGGCATAGCTGCCCTCCATCAGCCTGATGCACTTGGGGTTCAAGCACTCAAAGAAGGTCAGAAATGGGCCTCCGATGCCGATTCCTCTCTAGAGTAATATCAAAGGGCAGAAGGTGCCATACTTGAAGCTAATCAGCTGCATGCTGATTTGTTGCAGTAAGTGAGGAAGGAAGTTATTCCCAATTTAGCCAAAGTGAGGAGAAGGCTTTTTTTCAGGAGGGGAAAAAATGCAGAAAGGCAGTGGCAGGGAATGGGTGTCATCAAGGACTGTGGTTAACGTCTTAAAACATGCCTATAATGTGCTGTTCCTAAAGTCAAAAAAATACACTGGGATACTCCCTTGTTCTTTTCCAGACATCCCCATGCAGAGTCCTTTGCCTCGTAAGTGTTTCCAAGCATCTGGCCAAAGAGCCACGGCATTGCCATGCGTCTCAGGTGACCCGTCACACAGTCAAGGATGAAGAAGAAACATTTTCTCTGAGTATTGTAGGAAGTGCCATGGGACCACACCAGGACTTTGGCTACACACCCACATGGAGGGGGAAGGGAACGACCTATAGCTGGGATTGGACTGCTTGGGAATAAGCATCTTGTGCACAGAGCAGGTGGTTGAGGTGGGGAGGGAGAGGTAGGGTATAACTTTTGCTTTGCCCCCATGCAGCAGCCAGTGCAGGGCGACTTTGCAGCTGGCTTAGGGAAGTAGCAGGCTGCTGGGAGCTCAGGAGTGCCTGGGGTCCTGGGTCTCTCAGGCATAAAGCCACCTGGAAGTGCTCCGTAGTTACTCATGCTTATATCTTTGATGGCACCACTGAGCCCTGACACTATGGAGTTCAGTGTTGTCTATCCGCTTCCACAATGAGGAAGCTTTCTACCGCATGCTCAGGGCAGACTTACAAAAAAGCCTACTCCCTTCCAACAGGACAGGAGAAATTTGAAGGCCAAAGGCCTTGGGGTTGAAGTCCTGGCCCCACTGAAATGAGTGTCAAAAGCTCCTATTTCCATCACTGGACATGTGATTTTACCCTGGTGATTAACAGAATAATGATGCTTAGAGTGACAAAGAAAAAGCTGGGTGACCTGTTGATGAAAAGCTAATCCACAAATTCAGCCTTGATTTCTGCTGGAAAATATGTTGAGAACAAGCTTTGATTTTTTTTTTTTTTAAGGAGCTAGTTTTTTGCTTAAAGTTACTCAGCAAATGGTTTATGCTGAGGTATCTGAGCCCATGGGTTGCTCACTAGTGATTCTCACCGTTGTTAGACTCAAGGCACCCCATCAGAAGATGTCAGCTCTTTGCTCTCATTAGTTGCTTGCATACAGAAAAAAGAATAGAGCAATTCTGTAGCAAACTATTGAGAGACACCACAGCAGGTCACAAAAGTTTGGGGCATTTTGGATTTCTATTTGAAATGTCTGGGTTTTTTCTTGTGAATCATATATAAGCGTATGCACTCCATAGCACCCTCACAGCACCCAGGGGCGCCATCGCACCCTGGTTGACAATCACTGGATTGGGCTGTGCCATGAGATGTATAAGTGTCATTCAAGGCTAGCCCTAGGAATATTTTTGGGCTTTCTCGCTGATCCTGTCTCACCTTTGTCACTCAAGATTTGTCCTGAAGTCACTCAAATTAAAGCAGCGTAGGATAGTGATGCTCGGCCTATGACCCACAGGCCAGATCTGGCTCCTGCAGTGAGTGGATCCCGCCCGTGGCACTAGAGACCAGCAGCAAGCATCTCGGTCTGGCTCATCCCCTTCCCTGCCCTGCACCATACCTCTGCAACCCTCCCTGCTCTCTCCCTCTCCCCTACAGCGGGTGCTGTACCCTTTCCCTCTCTTTCTCCTTCCCTGCTCCCCTCGGCAGATGCTGCTTACAGGAGGTACGCTATCTTCCTTTCTCCTTCTCCCTCCTCTCTCTCTCCCCTCCCTCTGACATGGGCACCCTCCTCTTTCCTGATTTCTCCCCCCTCGATCAAAGGGGAATGGGGGCCTGTGATGGAGCCTAGTCATATTAGGCACCTAGCCCACTGCTCGAAAAGGCACCTCGCCACTAGCTTGGGAGAATCAAAGTGGCTGTGACACCACACGAGGAGCAAGGTTTCTTACCCCTGAGGTCCCCAGGGCACCGCACCAGTAATGCTTGTCTGGGACCCATTGACAAACAGGGGATCTTTTGTGACGCCGACGTGGAGCCTCATCCAGCAGCAACTTAGAAAGCTAAAAGTTCGGCACGCTTGGCTACACCTTCCCCTTCCTACCCGTATTCAGGAACAGGGATGAGATGAGAAACTGAGATATAGGTCAAATCCGGATGAGCTATTATTTTGTGGATGGAACCAGCCGTGAAGTGCATGCTCTGTTCATGTCCCCTGAAGTCCCAATCAGGCTGGCAAATCCTTAAAGGACTGATGATGCTTGGTTCAGCGCACACATCTCTGCCCAACCACGCCGCAGGACAAACTCTTTAAATGCTTAGTCATTCACCGCAAGGACGAAAGATCGGTCTGGCAGGTAGCCGTGGAATTAGGACCTGGGCGAGCTGGGTCAGATCTCACCTGGACACAAGCTTGCTGCCTGACTCTGCTGCATTGTTCCTGTGTTCCAGTTCCCCATCACTTAAACAAGTTGCTAACCCAGACTTGTGTGCCTGAAACGTACTGTCGGTGCGTATCACACTCAGCACAACGGGGACCTAAGGTTGGTCAGGGTGCATAGCTGCCACTGTCCTGTAGGAATTAATAGCAAGGTGAAGGTTTGTGAGCTTAATTTCTCCTATCTTCACTGCATAATTAGTCTGTCAACATGGACTATACTCCTAAAGCCCCGTGCCCACAAATGCTGGACTTCATCTAAAACCTGGGACGGAAGAGTTTTGTTTGGCGGTTCAAAAGGCTTGACCTCTTCCGAGGTCCCTTTTGGCTTTACAGTCAATGAAAGGCTTGGTTGGGAACACAGCATGGAAACATCCCCGGGCCCTTCCACAAAGGGCACCTGCTAAATTCATCTAATGAAACTGGGGAAAAAAAATCCTAAAAGAGCCCACTGACAGCATGTCTATGGCTCCTGGATTTGGGGATAGTTGTGAGACGGGAGTGCCTGGGAGTTTATCCAGCTTTGTTCCCCACCATGAGGAGTGCCGGGCTACTGCATTTTCATGCTGGTTTACTTGGAAAGTCAAGCAGAGGGATCCCAGAGGAACAAAAGTCAGGACAGGAACAAAATCAGAACAGAAGTAGCTTAGTGGGACAGGTTAGGAAACCTACAGCAGGGACAAGGTGGGGGGGAGTTGAAAGCTGGCTTTGTCAGAGGAGAATGCAAGAGTGGCAGAGATGCAGGAAATCAGGGGCAAAGAAAAGAGCATGAGCAGAGCTGTGTGCATTAACAGATGTTGAGGCTGCAAAGACATGGGGTGGATAGAAGAAGTCGGGGAGGGGATTCTTGCCAGCTCTTGACCAGTGCTGGGTTGCTTCAGCGAAACTGCACCGAGGCTCAGGACTGGAATTGCTGGATGCTGCAGCTAAGGACAGATGGCTTGTCTGTGCATAGTTGCACCGGTTTAACAAATGGGGTAATTTTTAACTAATGAAGTTAAATCGCAGAATGATAGAAAATGAGGGTTGGAAGGGACCTCAGGACATCACATCTAGTCCACCCCCCTGCTCCAAGCAAGACCATCCCCCTCTAGATCACTCCAGCCAAGGCTGTGTCTAGCTGGGTTTTTAAAAACAGTGGTGAAAGCCATATGGACACTCTTAACCTAGGCTTATTTCTGATTAGCTTAATCTGTTTAAGAACATGTTTAAACTAAGCTGAAATTAGCCGTACTTAAGCCAAATAACAAATAAGAGCGTTCACACAGAGGTTTGCTTGGCATTAACTAAACTGGAGCCAATGCATGCAGAGAGAGTTTGTGCAGTGTGGATAGCTTGTGCAGCCCCCTGCCTGGATCGCGTTTGGCTTTTGAGGATACGAATTATCCCTTCACTTCCTTGAGCATGAAATTCGCAGGTAAATAAAGGATATTTCAGCTGACGCATTAAAAATTAAAAATCAGTCAAGTGCAGATGCAAGATGTTATTAAACAGCTCATCAGAGACAAAGCCTGGGAATGGCCCTGGCTTAACTCTCGCTGTACTAGTCATCAGGCCCCATTAAAGATGCTGCCTGGGAGCTGATAAGCACTGCTCAGATCAGCCGCTAGAGGGTTTTCCCGGGCATTCGAAAGCTATAGGGTGGCCAACAATTTTGCAAACCATCCTGCTGCTTGCAAATGCTTTCTGGTGCAATGCCTTGCTGTTAATATATGCAAACATGCACACTATATAGGGCTAGTTCCTCAACAGGTTTTGGTTAGCAATGGGACTTCTGCCATCAGCGGAACTGCACGCCACACCAGACACGGCCAGCATTTTCTATCAGAGATGGCCAGCATGTGTCTCTCTTTGCCAGAAGGCACTCTCTATGGATCTTCGTACACTGGTGCTAACGATACGTTTCATTATGCATCTTGTCTTCTATATTGCAAACGGTACCGATGAGCGAAGTTACTCTGGAACATTTTCTTTTTTCATCAGACTTGGCTGATTCATCACAAATGTTTCACATGGTTGGTTTTTGACAACATCCTGCAGAAGGTCAGGCGGATTTTGAAGCCTGTCTGCCAGGCAGGTTTTGATCAGCCCCAGACAAGGTTTGCTGGCCAGACCATCCACATCCCTTTTGGCAGCCTGTTTCATGGGCTGATATAAAAGTAAGTACCTGGAAACCCAGGTTGCCCTAGTCCATGGGTCTTTGGGGACCCATTGGAGTCAGGACTCCCATTGCATTTCAGGGAGAATTTGGATGTTTCGTTCTGAATAGGAATGCACTCAAATCCTGACATCCCTGGTGCAATGAAACTGCTGTTCTCCATTGAGTTCTGGTTATGAAGTCCTTGGTTTGGAGACTTGCATGTGTTATGGTTGTGCAATTTCTAGAACAATGACTCTAACCCAAATGGGACCTGTAGAAGCTCCTGCAATATAAATGTTAAATAGGTATTTTATGCGATCAGTTTTGAAAGACTTCTAGGTAACGGTCTCCGAGAACGCTCAGTAAGGGATATATTTCTCCTGGATGCATACTTGAATTCATAACTACTTGCATGCTTGCTCCTGTGTTCTCTGTTGCACGTCAGGGTCTTTTCGTGTTGAAAACCTGGAAACCCCTGAGCTGGGAAATTTCCAAGGGAAAAAAAATAAAAATAAAAGTCAATTTTGCATCCCTTTTGAATTCTGATTCTTGCCTTCTCGGCAGCTGCTCACTTGTCTTCACATTTTCCTTGCTGCCAGAGCTCTGACGGGAGGCCAAGAAGAGCTGAAGTCTACATGAGAGTTGAATAATGGAGAAGAACAAAACTTAACACCTCTGACTCCATGCCATGTTCTCCTGGCCTGAATTTTACAGCGATGAAGCCTGGGCATACCCTGCCACCTCTCCACATGTCTTCAACGACAGCGTGCCTCCATGTGCCCCTTTCAGCATGATCCGAGGCAAACCGAATTATGAACAGGCAGAAAAACCTGTCTCGGAGCAGGAGCAAGTGGTATGGATCTGTTAGTCTCCAAAGACAGGCATGCAAACCGACATCATTTGTGCAGATCCATTCTGTGTCTCTGAGGCTTAAACCAGGCTTAGCGGGTGATGGTAAAACCCGTATGACAATGCTTGTGTTTAAAAACTCTTATGAAGTTAAAGATTTACTGCCAGGCAGACAAAATAAAATAAGAGGGGAAGAGGAGGAAAGCAATTGCAAAATCTGCCCTCAGGAAGGGGCTGTGCTTGGGGGAGCTATTGGTATCTGTGGCTTGACAGCAAAGTAGAAAGGGGTAGGACTGGCTTCCTTGGGTTTCTCTCCCCTGAAATAGGTCTTAATAGTGAGTGGAGCTGCAGGATAAATCTGTACATGGAGCCATCAGGGTCTGATCAAAACCCACAAGAAAAAAAAGGGGATAATAGCATTTGAGGCAGGGAATTCTAGGAAGGCAACACAGCTTTAACTTGTTGAGGACACACAAAAAAAGCAGAGCACGGCAGAGGGGAGAGAGACAGATTTTGAACCTGGCCACTCAACCTTTTCTTTGCTTCACGTCTCATGCTGTGGGCCCACTGTTGATCTTGTCTCTATGGGTATACATTTCTGCATTAGCTCCAGAGAGACAGGCACAATAAAGACGATAATTTTGGGGATTATGTCTAGTCTTGGTGCCGTGACATTTTACTCCAGTGCATGTGAGAGTGGAACTCTCTTTATTACAGGTAGAGTTGGCAGCTCTGCCTATTATTAAGGTTTGCCTTGTATGTCCCATGATAAAACCCTGTTTTCAGGCTCTTATAACTCTGCTGTAATAGCATTTGATTATGTCATTAAAATTGTATTATAATGCTTACACACAGGGGGACAAATTAAGTGGCAAAGAAAGCTTGCATTCTGGCATTTCCTAATATTGGAGGTCTCCTTCTTGCAACCTTGACATTCCTTTAATTACCATTTTTTTGGTGCAGTTGTTGTTTAAACTGACCTCTTTCAGCTCATGTAAATTAGCAGAGCTCCCTTGAAAAAAAATGGATGGGTAATGTTTTACAGCAGCTAGAGATCTGGCCCTTTGCAGACGCAAAGAAGCAAGCACTGCCGGTAGCATGGGTTGAATCACTTTCTAATGCGGCATTCACCTGATCATCCATGATTTTCTTTCCTTACAGCTGTGTTGTTACTGGAAGTGGGTAATTAGAGCTAAATGAAAGCCACAAGCATTTTTGCAGCTCACCCATTGCTAATTATTACTTGCTCACATACAGGGCAAATCTGTGTGCAGCTTCCCCAGTGCTCCTTGGGGCATCTGTCTCAAATGTAAAGCCTCCCTCCATATACTTCCTCTTCAGATGCACCAGCCCCTGAACTGATGTGGTGCAGCCAGCCGGAGGATACCTGACTGTCAATCTCTAGTATGCTGGAGATGGAGATCTTGAGAGTAGCGGCTGCAGGTACTGCCTCAGGGAGGCTTCCTTGCCTCCTTCCTGAGTTTGGAGTATGTGAGGCTGGAAGGCAGAGCACCGGGGAAGGGTTGCAGACATATCCCAACAAAGCCCCGCTAGCCCCAGGAGTCTGGGGTTCAGACAGATCTGTACCAGTGAATAACAAAGGCACTTTTGCAATTACATGTTGCTTTTTCTCCGTCAACCATGCCGATGTGCAGAGGTGAAACAACACAGCCAGGTGCCCAGGCCATCTGCCACACCCAGGGGAAGCGGTGACTTGTGGATGCCATCATGCCACTGCTGCAATCATCTGGTGGCAGCCACATTTTTCCAGCTACCAGCAGTGCTCGGGGTGGCTGCCTCGGTCACCCTACCCTAATTGCACGCTGCTGATAGAGTTTGAATTTCCTCTTGTTCTACAGCCGTGCCAGTGTTATAATTTCCTCCCCAGCTCTGCGTGTTCCCCAGTCCAAATTTCATACGAAAATTGACCATTAGAGAATAGACAATGGCAGCTGCTGGCAAGGTTTAATATGAAGTTGGGTTTTTTTGTCAGATTACTATTAATAACATTTCTGATCGGGGACAAACTTTTTTTCTCAGAGCTGTATAAATGTCACCGAGAGAATCTTACGGGAGAAGGAAATATGATATCTCTCCCCCAACCCTCAACCTCGGTATCACAAGAGTTTCCAAACATTACATTCTTCCCATTGTTCTTTGGTCTATTGTAGAAGTGCTGCAGTGACTAATTCTTGCATAAATCATTGCCATGACAACACCTGTAATACGCTGCCAAGTCGAGCTGAAGTGCTGAGATTCCTTTGGCTCAGACAAGAGTGACACAAACACGGGTGAAATAACTGCGCAAAACTATTTCTTGCCATGAAAGAAGAGGCGATGAGCAATGTAATTTTCATTTCTTGAGAGCCGCTTTTTCTCTTTCTCCCTCTTAGAGAACCATTGTATTTTCCTTCCTTCCTCCCCACTTGAATGGCTCTTGTCCATTTTCTCAAGAGTAACATAGAAGTCCAGCGCCTGCATCATGGACGTGTTTACAGCCAGGCGTCCTTGCCTCCTCGAGGGCTGGTTGCTGTACTTCTCATTGAGTGGGCCCATACATTACGATTCTTTCTTATATTTGGGTGAGAAATTCCCTCTCTTTAGAGAGCTCTCAGGCTCTTTGCCCCGGGACCGTGCTCACCTTTACCTTGATGTTATAATTGGATGTTGCTTTTCCCTGTCATGCATCTGGCACAGCCAATTCATGGTCTCCCAGCTTGGCAGATGCTAAGGATTAGCTGCATGCCAACTGCTTAGGAGGCCAAGACTGATCCTGAAGTTGGAGCATTGCGCAGCCATGAGAATGGATCCAGTTGCAGGCATTGGGTCCTAGCTCTGCATACATTTGCTAGAATTTGCTCAGAGTGGTAAAAAGTCTGTTCCCTTAGGAGCCACTGGCAAATCTCCCATTGACTTCAGCATGCTTGATTTTACACCTGGTTTTAATCTTCACCAAGAAAAAAAGGCAGAGGTTTTGTTGTAGGTTCTTTCTAAAATGTACAGGGTGATTCACGAATCTCCATGGGTCAGAGCAGATCACAGATCGGCATGAACCCCATGCAAACCAATGTCACTAATATATGCATGTATTTCTGCTAGCTCTTCAGGCTTCCTGTGTGTTTCCCCAGCCACTCAGCGGAGGTTATGGGCAAGGGCAGCTTCCTTGCTGCTGCCTGCACTGCAGAGCCCTGCTAGCTGCAGAAGTGAGAGCTGCATTTTATTGTGCTTCATTCATCACCAGCAAAACTGAAGGCTAACTTCTGACTTCAGCAGCATAATTGCTGGTAAATGTGTTTTGGGCGGATAAAGCCTGGCTTGATGTTCAGGTCTTACATTGAGCTTGACAGACTCGGAGAGGAAAGAAATTGTGAGAATCCATTGTAATGTAATAGCAGAAAGGATTGGTGCTGTATTGTGATGGGAACTGAACAAAGATCTAGGGGTACCGTGGGCCAGACTGTCAGCTGTTGTAGACTGGTATCACATCACTGAAGTCAACAGAGGGTCTGGAGACCTGATATATGAACGCTGGTGTTACTCACAGTGGTCTGTACATCAATAATGATGACCTTCCTAGAGTAGCCCCCCAGTAGGTGCTATTCCAGCATCTTCAAACTAGGTGACAAGGAGCCAGTAATTGCCTATTCATCATGAGCAAACAGCTACCTCAGAATAGAAGCAGGCCCTTAACATTTCTATCACAGTAGGTTTAGGACCTGAGGTACATTAACTTAAATCAGCTGAGGCTCCACCCCATGGCTTTCCATCAAAGAGTGCAGTAAGTGGCATTAATTCGTTGTAGGTCTACATGAGGGGTGGGTTTTTGACATGGTAGAAAAAAGGGGTGACAACCATTTTCAAAAGTGACTAGTGGTGTTGGGTGCCCAACTTGAGATGTCATCTGTGGGCCTGATTTTGAGTCGGTGCCGAGCCCCTGCCCTCTGAGACTTGGACATATTTAAGGAATCTAGGGTTGTCAACCTGGAAATTGAGGCACCCTCGGTGGTGGGCCAGTAGGGGGCGCTTCTGTGCTGAACCACCCGCCTCACTGTGCCCATCAAAAACCAGGTTTCGGATGCCTCCCCTGGGGCACCAACTTCTGGCCGACCCCCTTCCTGGAGCACACCTGCAAGTCTGGGGTAACTGCTGCCACCATCCGGGGTCTGGTCTTTGTCTGTGCTCTGTGCCCCTGCAGGGTACACAGGCCTTGTAGACCTTGAGGGTGCTTGACCCACTGTGAAATCTTGGGGTGCTTCCTTTAACCTGAAGCACAGAAAGTAGCCTCCCTTAGTCATCTGAGCAAAGGGAGCATATAGGCGTGCCCAATCCCTCTCAAGCATGTACCACGAAGCTTGCTAAAGAGGATAGCTTCATTGGGTAGATGGGGTAGGCATGGGGAGGGGTGCAAGTCAGAGAAGTAGCAACAGAATAACCCTGAGCAATCAGAACTGGCTTGATAGCCATTTGATCCACTTCTAGATTACTGTAAACTACATTTCTAGTTAACTTGTAGGTACTTGACTCACTTCTGCAGCTTGAGAGAGAAAGAGAGCTGCAGACGTGCACGTTTCTGTGTAAGTGTCCCAGCATATCTCCCTCCACTCCACTTCCAGGAACAAGATCTCTGCTTGCAGATCTCTGCTGTGACCTCATCACTAAGTTCTCACCAGAAGCAGTCCCATTGGCTGCTGACCGGTGCTTCCAAATGACATAAGACTGACCAGGTAGGAGAACTAGTGACATGACCAGCAAGGATGGGAAACTGAGATGAAGGGAGCAGGTTCCCCCTGCCTCGGGAATGTCTCCAGCCCAGGTCTCAGCTCAGTGCTAAAGGAAACAGCTGGGGGAAGGGGCTGCCTGCTTCCAGCAGGGAGGCAGCCTGGTGTGGGGGTGATTCCTTCACACCCCCAAATAATAATTGGTTTGAAAACCCTGGGTAGTGGATCTTTCACTGTGATCATCTTGTTACAGGAGACCAATTCTTCCATTCAATCTAAGCACAAAGGACTCTGCTTTTATATTCTTTTCAGTTAAAACAGTAATCAATAAACATGTCCCATTTGATGGGACTAGTTTTGGTTTTGCTCGCTCTCTCTCATATTTTACCATACGTCTCTTATCCCTTCCTCTCTGGCTCTGTTTCAGTCTAGTGGAAGGGGCTAATGACCCTTTTGTACCGCACAGCAGTGCTGATGCTTAACAAATTAGGGCTGACATTTTTTTTAAATCCCCCATCCGGGCTGCTGCGTTCATGCATTCAATCATTTGTATGAATACGGTCAGAGGCTATTTTAAACATGGGGCCCCACATATTTGTTTGGTGAGAAGGGACCTTGAGGTGAAGGATTTGGCGGATGTGCGTAAAATCGTTTCATGCATGATCCTGGATTCTCAGGTAGAGCCCAAATCCTCAAGAAGTTGAGGAGGGTCTGCCCACAGGGAAGACTGTTTAGGTAGGGCACTGGATTTGAACTCTGGAGTCCTAAATTTTGGCTCTGCCACTGACGTGCCGTGTGACCCTTGGAAAGCCACTTTATCTCTGTGTTTTTGGTTGCCTCTTATTGTGTGTTTGTGCAGCGCCCAGCACAATGGGGCTGTGATCCTGCTGGGGTTTGCAGATGCTACTGTAGTAGAGCTCATAAGTAAACCGAGCCGTGCCAGTATAACCCAGCTGAGCAGCCGGCCCTTTGTAGACGGGCAACGCGTACACCACTGGCGTTACAACACTGGGTCAGCTCCGACTGGAAATGCACGGGCAAAGCCAGGTCTTGTGTCAGGTGTCTAATTAAGGTCTTGCTCTGTCCTTGCTGTAACGTGATCAATAATATTTTTAGGGCAGGGAGATCCCGTTTTGACTTTTGAAACGGAATCGACTTGAGACACAAGTCAGCGACAGGGCCATAAATGTGAAACACCGAGAGATGATTTTCACAGGGCAACGTCTTTTATGATAACCAGAAACTACCTTCGGTCTAATGGCGAAATGTGTCAGCCTTTTCTTTCCCTCCTGTTACTACTTGCTCTTCTTTATTTTGATTTTTCGAAAGGAGAAGGTTATAGGGGCCGGGGTGGAACTGGCCAGAGAGTCTGCTAATTAGTAATTACTATCTACCTTCCTGTCCTGAAGGGGAGCCTGCTGTCTCCAGATAACTTTGTAGCAAAATCTCTCACTTAACAGCTTTCACCCCCTGCACTTTACAGATCTCTCCAGCTGAAAAAGTCGGCGTGTTCCTAAATACCCACTAACAGTTTGTCTGCCTATGTCCATCTAGGTTTTCATACCTTGCCTGTCCCTGCAGTACTGGAAACCTTCTCCAGTATCTGAAGTACTCAGATGGTGCTTCGTTTTATGACAGAACAGGGAGAAGAAAAAAAACAGCTCTATACACTAAAACACCAGCACTGCTCCTTGTTGCATTTTAGGCTTTTCTCCAAGGATTTCCCATCCATGGCATCTGGGCATAATCACCTTTGTGTGAGAGAGGGCCTGACTCTCCACTCCACGCACCGCATGTGGTCACTGATGTCTAGATAAAGTGGGAGCCAGAGGAAGCCAGCAAATTAGAGGATTTCAACTTGGATCCAACTTGCTGGTTTTCACAGTGTAATGGATGCACAAATTGCATGGCGGTGGATTATCCAAGCCCTGGGGACCAACCGTAGCTGGTGTAAATCAACGTGGCTCCCCTGAAACTAGTAGAGCTGTGCCCATCTGGGATGCTGGATGCCCCAACAGCTGCCCAGTGATGTGAACTGTAGTTTTAGCGTTGTCTGCTCAACTGCAGTTCGAGCAGTAGATGCTCTGGTCTAGCATCTTCATTCTAGCAGTTTGCTCCAACTCTGCTAGAAAGAATTTAGGGAAAGGACACAGCCTCAGTGTGGTGCCAAGTTCAGCCATATTTCTTCAGGGGAGAAGAGGTGCAACCTCTATGTACCCAAAGAAAACAGACCTCCGTGGCATAACAACCACTCATTGAAACCATTTTCTTCTTTCTTTCACTTAAGAAAGTTCATTCCCCATCACCTTTGGGGTTTTTTTGCAGAGTGAGAACTGAAAGGCTGGCCTGTCCCTTGGCCCATGTGCTTATGCACTGTCACAAGCAAAGCAGGACAGTGTATTTTGCCACAAAATAGGCGTGGGATGAAAGAATGACCTTTTTGCCACCTGGCTGAAAAAGTCATATTTTTGAAAAGTCAAAACGTTTTATTCCAACATTTGCTCCGCAGCACTGATTTTTGCATTTGAACTTGTTTTGACTTGAACATTTCTGAGATTTCATGAGAAAAAAGGCTTAGGAAAGGGCTGGGAGAAACTGCAAACGGAATAGAACTTTTCAGCTTTGGGGGAAAAGAAAATGTTTGGTTCACTTCAAATTTGTACTTATTTTTTGTTATTGCTCTCTGTTTTATTTCTCTGAGAAAACCAGGAAAAACAAATGTTTGTAGTTCATCTGAGATTTTTACTTGTTTTTGGCCATTGACCTGACAAGTCAATGAAAAGCCAGTGGTCTGATCTCACGGAGGAGGTAAGATAGCACCAATCAGTGAACTACAGTTGTGCTGGAGCGAGTGAAAGCTGTGCGCCTTTCCTCTGTTCCTCAAGGGAGTGCAGACTTGGAAAGTTGAACCAGTCATTAGTTTTCCTCGTGAGAAATAAACCTTGATTTAACAGGATGTTTCCAAGTGTAGCAACATGGGTGTTTCTTGTTTCCATCTGAGTTTTTAATAGACATTCCCTTTTTCTTTTGTTTCCCGCAAGCTGACTATTTAAAATATTCTGAAAACAGAATCGAAACCGGTCCAATGCCATTCAGAACGAAACAAAGAGGAACGTTTGATTTCATTTTGACATGTGCACACCCAAAAAATAAAAAGAAAGGAAGTTTCCTGCGGGGTGGGTGGGGTGGCAAAGGGGGGAAGGCAATGCTGCATTACACAAAAAATCCCAGCTTCTATAGGGTCAGTTTTTGGGGTAAGAAATTTTAACCCAGAGTTGTGTGTGGAGCAAATTGAGGCTCGGCCCTATCTTTCCAATGGGCCCCTTGTTACAAGACGGCTTGGTAATAGCCAGTTGTCTTTTACATTGGTAACTAGTTAATAGACGAGGTACCAGAAGATGGCACTCAAGACCATGCAGCATTGCTTCTGGGCTTTACACCCAATAACATTGCCAGGTGATGGGCTCTCTAAAGGGCTTCCTGAATGCAGCAGTTCCCATGCTGCTCCTAACACTGCCTAGAGCCCCCAGGCCAACCCAGGGCTGGGTTGTAATTTGCTGTTGCTCAATGTAAAGGAGAAATGGGGGAGGAATTTCAACCCTGGACCATGATGCCTCCTGGAGCTCCTCCTGGAGTGGTGCAATTTAAACCTCACCTTTTTACAGCTGAATGAAAGGACATAACCCAACACTGATCATCTTCTTCTCTCTCTCCATTTCTCTCTCATTTTTTCCTCCATTCTGATCCCAGGCATGCCAAAACAATATCGCCGACCCCCTGGTGTTTCAAAACCGTGAATCCGCCCCCGTCCGGGGAATCACGCCGTTGCTTTTCAAATCGGCACAGTTGCTTATCTAATATTTCCCATCCAGGTTTTGAGGCTTTAAGGGAGGGGTCGCCTTTTGGAGCTTGCCTGTGTGACCAGCAGGCTTGGAAAGCTTGCTTTTATGGGGAGCAAAAGCCCCGTTCTCATCTCATCCCCCGATTCCACAGTCCGCAGTTGTAAGGGAAGACGAGGACAGCAACAACAAAAACCTCCCATCAAATATTGTGAGAACCCCATAAAACTGCAGCATTTGACAGGGCCGCCGCTTCAAATGCAAGGCAAGTCCACGGTTTCGGAGGAGTTATGCCAGATTTATGCTGGTGTGTCTGAGTAGAGACTCCCTCTGCTTCCCGAGTCACAGCTTGTTCAAGACAGCCAGGCACCTGGTGACATCTTTACCCTGATGTTTCATCTCTTTATGCTTTAAAAGCTTTGTCTCCAGACCACTAAGTCCTTTCCTTCTGCCTCCTTTCCAGCACTAGATGGAGGGATGAATATACCCTATTCAGTCCTTGAACACAGCATGAAAAGAGAAGCTCCGGTAACAAATCCACATCCCCGCCCTGCCTCGAATGTCTTTCTCAGATGCTAAAGCACCAAGTGTGCAAAAGGGTGTATTGCTGCAGTGGCATTTGAGTGAGTTTGGGACACGGGGCTGGAATAACTGTGACTGCAAATGAAGTCTCAGGTGTCACATGGGAGACACGGATCCAGACAAAGCAACTGCACACACATTTCTTTCTCACCCCGTGCTCACTCATTTTCCAACCTGTCAGCATTCAAATTCACATAGGGCTCCATTTGAGAAGGGAAATATCATCTTCAGTACATGGCAGGATGCTCCAAAAGTGTATTTGGTACCAGAAGCATGATGTGTGAATGACTGACTTGTGGAATAAAGATATCACGAGCGCCTGAGACATGCAAGACAGAGTCTCCGTGTGCGTGAACTTGTATTTCAGTGGGAATGCATTTCTGTGCGAGTTCGTGCGAACATGCACAAAGTATACATTTACGAAACAGAAACAAAAAGCCTGCAGCAGAGAAGGGGCTAGCGCAGCTCTCAAAAGCCATATCTACTACTCCGTGCTTATATTTATGGCCTTTCTTCTAAAGATCTCAAAGCGCGTAGCCATGATGATCCACAAGGGGATGATACTTTTGCTAACATTTTTGTTCATCTCTTTCTGAACTGAATGCCTTGGAGAAGCATCCAGCGTTTGCTTGCATAGGCCAGGCTTCAGTGTATTCTCCCATCCCTTACCCCAGGAGGGACTTTATGCTTTCCACAGGCAATGGTAAAAGCAAGGCATTGTGTACAGGGCTTGGGATGCTGTTAAAATGCATCTCTTGGGTTTTTTTATGCTGTCAGTGCCCTTAGCTACGAGCCAGAGAGGCACAGATTTGGAAATGCCTGCTACTACCCATTATGTCTTCCTTAACAGACTCAGATTGCCTACAGTGCCTGAGCAAGCTCAAATAAATTTAAGGTGTCCTTTGTTACGCTGCTGGGGTTGCATGTCTCATAGCTTCAGCAGGCTGAGCTCATTTCAAACACTGCTTGCAGCCAGGCTTTCTCCCCCACGAGTTTCTTGGGGGTCACTTCCCTGTCCCTTGGCTTTAGCAGCCCCCAGCCCTCCCCATTAGGGCCTCTTCATGCTCCATCTAGGGCTGCCACCTGTTTACCTGCCAAAGAAGGAACAGGCATGACTGAATGTCCCTTAGTAAAGGTTGCGGTGGTAAATGCACCAACCAGTGAAGACGGTAAAAAGCATTTTCACTCTTGCCTCCTAGCTGGCAATATGTGTAGTAGCTGGGCACTCCTCCTAAGGGTGTGCTTCTGTTGCTTTTTTTCTGCTGTAAGAGGGTCCTTTCTTCCAAGGGTGAATTTGTAGAACTCAGTGCATGACTTTCTGAAGTGGCCTTGAACACACAATTGACCGTCAAGAAGGTCTGCTCTCATCCTACTTCTCTCATCTGTCCACAGAGTCTTTTTCATGGAGAATGCTCTTTCTGCTGGAGGATTGCTCTCAGGCAAAGGCTAACACACAGTCCACTATCTCCTGAAGATCATGATACTTGCACTTGGGATCTATTTGTCCTGGAGCTTTTCTTCATGGAGCATACAAAGTTCATTGTACCACGTTCTCCATGCAGGTCTACTACATTTGCAACTTCGATGTGGTCCATCTTCAGACATAAACTGGGTACAAAGGCTAAGAACTGACAAATGGTCCAAAGACTTCAATCAACTATTTCTCCAAGAAGTCACTGTGTCTTGCACTCAGTGCATCTCCTTTAAAAGCGGTGAAGAATAGCAGCCAACTTCCTCAAATTCTGGTTCACCGTAAAATTGTTTCATAGCCTGGTCTTTAAACTTCAGTTCCAACTTTCAGCTTTTCAGTTCCTCCAGATAGATACATAGATAGGTATCTGTACAGATATGGCTATATCTGTATCTAGCTATATCTGTAGCCTGAGTTGCATCACTTCCAAACAGTTTGCTGCAAATTATATATGGGAAGAGAGAGAGAACATTGTCACTTGTCAGCTCATATTATTGGTCAGTGATAAAGCATGTGGCATTTTCTTGCCTATGTGAAATGAAGTACACTTCAGTTTTTTAGCTCTTCAGAAAGCTCACAGGAGCTGAGAGAAGTGACAGCCATCTTACTGAAGTATGCTGCAAAAGACTGCTGTAATCTACCTCCTTGAATGCAAAACATCCTCTTTTTAGCAGTTTGAAAACTAATGATGCATTTTGATCATCAGGCTCCTGACACTATATTTCATTCCCTTACAGCCTTGCTTATGTTATGCAGCACATGGGCATTAGTTTGCTTGCAGCAAGTTTTGCCTTCAAGGTGTAAAATATGGAACAATTTCCCCCATAATTAATGGATGCATAGTCAGCCCCAAAGGACACTAAGTTATCCATTTGGGACCACTGTCATTCAAAAGCGAGCTTGTTTGTTTGTTCGTTTTAGGGTTTTTTTGCTGAAAGCATTGGCTGTTTCTTCAGGGTCTTTGTAAAAAAATCAAGCAAACTTTATCCGACACCAATGAATGGAAAAACATATTTTTTTAAAGTTGCCCTCATCTGGAAAGCATCAATGCCAATGGAAAATGATGTACTGTCTTTGAGATGTTCCAACAGCATCTCAAGTGAATAGGATGCCAAAACATTTTCCATAGCGCTCTCAGATTTTGTCCTCCAGCTAGTCATTCTTTGACTGAACTTTTAATCCCACAATCAAGCAACAAGTAGCTGGTGAAGATGGACATATGCATGGTACCCACTCCTTCATCAGCTGTGACCACTGTCTTGCCAGGAGCATCCTTTTGCTAGCAATCTTTGATTTCTTTGCACTGACAATTGATGTTTCTACGTGCTCTTGTGCTTTCTCACGGCACTGACCTCTTTACTTCTAACAAAAAATGACACCGAGACATGTGGTGCATGCATGCCTGACTCTGGATCCTTATGTTTTGCAATCCAGTCTGTAAACTCAGCTGCTCATTTCTGAAGCAAAACACTATTTTCTGTTTCTTCTTCAGAGCATGGCAGACATCTTCTTTCCCTTCATCCTTGAGCATATAGTCTGCTGCTTTCTCCTCACTGATGGCTGATGGGCTGGAAAAAATTCTGGAGGGCAAAGACAGGACCGGGCACTCTGCAGCCTGTCTGTATGGGGGCAAAAATCAGCCTGAAGGCTTTGTTACATATTAATTTTAGGTGGTTCTTGGAGCTTTTAACCCCTGGATTGTCCACACATTACCACTGAAACCAGTTGTAAGCACACTTTAGGCACCTTAAAGTTATGCAGAGCAGGTTTATCTCTGATCCAGGTTACCCAGCTTGTGTTCCAGTAATGTGTGGCTACTCCCCACAGATGAGCTGCCCAAGTTGCAATCCTCCAGCATCCCAGGATGCAGTGTGTCTTCCTTCATCTTCCTGTTCTGCATGGACAAACTTTCCACTCCATGAGCTCTACTGCCCAGGGGTTGGTCTGGCACCAAGCGAAATCTCCCTCCTACCCCTGAGAGTACGTCCTTCCCACCTCCAGGGATGCAATCCTGTGCAAACAGCATGCAGAGCATATGCCAGCTAGCCAGGTCAGGGGGGCACGGATGAGTCTAGGAGTAGGGCCTTGGGGACTTGGGGAACAAAGCAGGGGGCCAGATCAAGTCCCTATGAGCTGGGGCTTTCTTTCCAGGGAAGGAGCAATAGCTCCCCCAAAAGTGCCTTCCCTCCCAGCTCCCACCTCCCAGCCTCCCCAGGAAACAGAACCAGCACCCCCTGCACCCCAATTCCAAATCCTAATTTATTAAAACATGAGACTGTCTTTAATTCACCTCTTCTTTACATACTTTTTATTTTTTACTTCTTTTTATTTTATTCTTCAGTGGCTGGCTGACTTCAGTTCTCTACCCCATCCCATTAACTCTCCGTCTCCCAGCTTCATGTTCCTGCCCCGCAATCCACCTCTCTCACACCCCAACCTGGAAAGAGCAGGGATAGGAGCCTGGCCTGGTTCACCAGCTCTTTAGGGGCAACTCACAGCTACGGCTCCTAGTCCAGCCCCTGCTCACCAGCCCGCTATCGGCAACTCACAGCTGTGCAGGGGGGGGACAGTCAGAGAAAAAGGTTTTTAGCCTGAAGGTGCTCCAAACTCACGCCTGCACTAACATAGATCAACATTTGAGCAGCTCAAAGTGCAGTGTGTACCAAGGCCCTGAGGACATTCTTGAGGAGCCAGGTGAGAACAGCAGGACCAGCACATCGAAGCTCAGAGGAGGAATGTGACAGTCTGGGGGTGGAGGGTTTGGGAATATATAGTGCCATAAATGGATAAGAAAGAGAGGAAACTTGGTCCCTAATGTAAAATAAGGTTCGCCTGTGGAACATAATTGCAGGGTTACCTTCAACCTGCTCCAAGTCACGCTTAATTGGTAAGCTGTGAGACGAGCTTTCACATCTCCACTAGTATATTCTACTGCAGCAAAGACTCCTGTCATTAGTTTTATAGGAAGCTTTCAGTGGCCTCATTTGCTATTCATATACATCTGTTCCATTGGAGCCTGTCATTAATCTCTTGGTAGGTTTAAGGTTTCCTTTTTGTATTTGCTACATGGCCAGTCATCAAAGAGACAGCTAAATGAATACTGATATGAAACAAATAGTAGGTGGTAAGGTTACCTGATAATTGCTTTCTTGCTAAAATGTATACAATACATCTCGCTATCAGTTAAAGGAAACGCTACAGGGAGCATGTTGGCAGTTCCTTCTGAGTGCCTCAGAATGGCAGGCTCCGAGACCAGAACATTTCCACCGGTCCTGATTAGTAAAACCTGGGTAACTTGTTTTCTGGTTTATAACCATGAGTGCTCCTGTAGCCTCCTCTCTGCCCCATGTTAATAGAGGAACAGGCAATTCAAGCCCTAATGCAGTGGTAATGAATGCTTCAAACGTTTGTTGAGGAAGGATACCGCCGGAGAGAGGGTAGCATTTACAGAGTAGAAAGGATGTCTGCTGCAAGCATGCTTGTCATAAGCAAAGCTATTGAAAAATGCTCCTTTGGTGGCAGTCGTGGCTGGATAGGAGCCTGCTTGGTTCTCAGGCTCTCCAGGGAGATGGGCTCCCATCTTGCTGGGGTCATCTGATGCCAGCAGTCTTTCTTGCCCAAGTGCAGAGGGGCTGGACCCGATGATCTGTAAGGTCCCTGCCAGCCCCAGCCATCTATGAAATTATGAGAGATGGTGGTGTGTATTCCTCGCACCAGATTTATACTGCTGAATCTAAGAGTGACGTTACCCCAGACTGATAGAGTTGCTGTAGTTTACACCTGTGTGACTGCGAGTGAGGTTACTCCAGACCTAGTGGAGGTACTTTGGGCTTCACATGAATGTAACTGAGAACAGAATGGGCAGGGAAGAGCTATTAGTACTTCAGGTTTCATTAACTGCAAATTTATGGTGTTGTTGTAGATTTACATAGATACATAGATGCTAGGGTCAGAAGGGACCACAATAGATCATCGAGTCTGACCCCCTGCATAGGCAAGAAAGTGTGCTGGGTTCAGATGACCCCAGCTAGATGCCTATCTAACCTCCTCTTGAAGACCCCCAGGGTAGGGGAGAGCACCACCTCCCTTGGGAGCCCGTTCCAGACCTTGGCCACTCGAACTGTGAAGAAGTTCTTCCTAATGTCCAGTCTTACCCATTTATACCAGGGTAAGTGAGGACGGGTGTTCAGGTGAAGGAGAAATGTATTTCATAGCTGTTGCCCTAATGACGTATGAAGTATCTGCCAGAAAGGCTACCCAGCAAAGTGTGCACTGGCCCTTTAGCTGAGTGAGGGCAGGTAAGATGGGGCAGTAAGTAGTGAATGTGGTTGGGAAGCGGGCGTCATAGGGCATCTTGCATCAGTGGTGCCTGAGGCCTCGTTCTTCCTGTGCCCATGTGTCCATGTGATGGATTCCTCCATTTCAGGAACAGCCCCTAGAAGAGAAAACCGCGTCTCCATTAAGGCCTGTTTGTTATGATGGGTCTTTTGCTTCTAGCTCACCATGGTTATTGTTCTCCATAGGCCTCTTATGCGCCAAGAAGGATGCAGTGAGATATACTTCTAGGAAACAGAGTGGGTTAGGATTGCCCTGCGTGACCTCAGCTTTTACAGTTATTGTTGGAATTTGAAGTACTGTACTCATGTTCTAGAAATGAGATGGCTATTAGCCAGGACAGGGAGAGGAGCTATAAATTGCAGTGTGTGTGGGTAGAAAGATGCATGAAAGGCTCCTCCTGAAGCATGATGGAAATGAACAGGGTAATTTTGTCACAGGAGTGGATCCTGAGCTAGTAAAATTTGGCTTCAGTGACCTCACAGGAGCAGTGCCAGCATCCACCTACTGAGGATCTGCCCATTATTGTTTAGATATAGATATATATGTATAGATATTTATAAATCTAGATGTCTATGTCTATAGATAGCTATATAAATTTATATCTATAGATATAATCTCTTTCTCCATATATCTATATATCTGTATAACTATATAACCATAGACACAGTACTCATATATATCTATATAGATATCTATCTATATATCTATGTATCTATATATAGATAGATAGATATTTAGATACCTATATAGATATAGATATATCTATATCTATCTATATTTAAATATTATTTGGGGGCTTTGAGTCCTCATTTATGAGTGCTTGGGGTAGCCAGGAATGAAAACAGATTGTATATCTCTATAGCTCTATCTAGATCTAGATATTGATACATACAATCTATTTTCATAGATATATATGAAATCTATATATCTAGATCTAGATAGAGCTATAGATATATAAAATCTGTTTTCATTCCTGGCTACCCCAAGCACTCATAAATCAGGAGTCTAAGCCCCAAAATCAAGACATCAGCCTAAATCAGGTTTCTTTTTATTTGCCTTGTGGTCT
>NW_005842217.1:636121-637356 GCF_000455745.1 Alligator sinensis
TCCTGCTTTTGAGTCTGATTTGCAGCTGTAAGGACCCGAATGTTACATAATGCAGGAGCTGTTGCTTTAGGAAGAACAAAATAACGCAGGAGTTATACTAAGGTCCTGAGACATTAACAATGCAGAGCACAAGACCCATAGATGTCTTCTTAGCAGGTCCTTTACCCACTTACCTAGGTTGTTTGCTTATAATCGCACATGTGTATTAGTTTGTTGTAGGTGGGGTTGCCCCATTATGTAGTCTTTTCTTTATAGGGTTGATTATGGCCCTGCCTTCATTGAGATTTGTTATTGTAGTGTTGCTAGTTGGGACACTGGTGTGATTGTAGGGTTGTTCATACATAAGTGCACCAGGTAATGTGGGGGGGGGGGGGGGGGGGTTGGGTTTCCATTGGATGTATGCTTTTTTGTTTTCAGGCAGTTGCTTGTGAACTTTTTGACTCATCCCCATGGGTTTGCTTGAAATGGGCTGTTGATCCTGTGTAGATACCTGGATGAAAAAGAAGGGTTTACATAAAAAAACAGCCACAAAAAGGTCTAAAAAGGTGCACATCGGTTTTGCTTAAAAAGTATCAGGCTCTGCTTTTGGGGTAGAAGGCGGGTCAGGGCTTTGCTTTTCCCCACTTCTTCAACTTTCCAATGTGGTTTAACTTAATGATTGAAATTCCCGTTTCACAGGTGCTCACTCTCACTCTGTCCCCGGGAAACCTCCCTGTGCTAGTAAAATCCCACTGATTGTGACCGTCCTCGGGGTGATATGGTGGAAGCAGGGACTGTTCCTTGTTTCACAGTAGGGTTGTGTCTCTTTAATAATTGTTGGTCATCGAGTGCTTTGAGATGGGCTGATGACAGACGTTAGACCATTCCTCTCTATTATGTTTTCACTCACTTCAAAATGGGGATTGTGAGTGTGACAAGAGGGTGGCCTGACTTCATTTTAGCTCTGTACCTGCCATTGAGATTCTTGCACCTCAGTCCTTCCTCGGTATAACACAGGGGACATCTTGACATCCCCTGTGCCAAAATAACCATAGGCACAGTACTAGGTCTCAACTTTATTATCTCCTAGCCGGACACTGTAGCCGTCTCGACACGGATCCCTAAGAACTCGGCACAAGGCTAGCATCAGGAGAAAAAAGCTTGCTAATACAGGACTCAGCTGAGACATGTTGTACTAATGCAACTTCATGCTGGAAGCTATCCTAAAAAGTTGCTTCCCCCTCCCCCCGCCCCCC
>NW_005842217.1:637387-642676 GCF_000455745.1 Alligator sinensis
CTTAATCTTAAATGGTGAATTTTAATACCGTTTTCTTTAAAAAGTGTTACATATAAATTCAGGATCCCAGTTTTAGTGTCTGCAGGCACAGAAATCATTATTGCCCGGCTGACTGTTAAAGACTGATACATTTAAAGTGAAAATATATTCTCTCTAAAGTGAAAACTCAGGGTGTAAATTAAATTTGTCAATAAATATGGAAATGGATTCCATTTCCGCCCTCTCTTCCTACACCGTTCCTGAGATTAGTCATCCCTGTTCTATGGCATCAGCATCTCAAGAGGGGTTATTGGCGCTTGCTGCCTCTGTTGTTAATGTTTGCTCATTTTCCAAAAACATCTATTGTCACTGCCTCTGATCAGCCAGTTAATTGTGCATTCATCAGCGAGATCAACAATGCGACCTCTTTAGGAGCAGGCTGTGGGAGGAGGTAATTGGATTTAGGGAATTCAAGAAGACATGGAGAGCAACTTGTATTCGTCCTGGAGATTTCTGAATGATGGGAGACCAGCCTGTGAATCGCAGGCCTTTGGCTTACACAAATATTTCTATCAAACGAGCCAAAAGTGAAGTTGTCATATTCTCCCCAAATGTAGGAAGCAAGACAATGACTCAAGCCACTGGTATAGGGAAGAGGGTTGGGTTTTTTTGTTTCTTACTACACTTTGGGGAAAATACAATGACAAGGATGTTATGCCAGGAGTGGGGCTTGTGTCAGATCAGCCAAAAGTCACAAGTGTGGGTCCTGTATCTGCCGAAACCATAATGGCAAGAGAAATGGTAGGCTATATCAGAGCATTTGGGGGTTTTGATTGTGCCCAGGAAGACTGGCCCATGTATAGATTCATAGATGCTAGGGTCGGAAGGGACCTCAATAGATCATCGAGTCGACCCCCTCTGTGTCTAGATGACCCCATCTAGATGCCTCTCTAACCTCCTCTTGAAGACCCCCAGGGTAGGGGAGAGCACCACCTTCCTTGGGAGCCCGTTCCAGACCCTGGCCACTCTAACTGTGAAGAAGTTCTTCCTAATGTCTAGTCTAAATCTGCTCTCTGCTAGCTTGTGGCCATTATTTCTTGTAACCCCCGGGGGCGCCTTGAATACTGAGAAACTGGAGCAGTTCTTTGAAGGACATGAGATTTTCTTCATGGAAACACATGGCTATTTTGGTGACTTTGATGGGTGGCACAGTCTGGTCTCCCCAGAAAAGACAGCATGCAAAACTTTTGAAGAGAGAGTAAAACTTGTCCAAGAGCATCTGGCAGCCTGAGCCTTTGATAACAACAGAAAGAGTCAGGTCCATAACAGAAGTCAATCTGAAGGTGAAATTATTTCATGTTTCACAACAGAAGTAAGCTTAAACTTTTTGTTGTTGAATCTTAATGTCTCATAAACCTATTCAAACATGACCCAGAAAATCCCAAGCAAAACCCCCCAACATTTGAGAATCTCCACCTCTACGCTATGTACAGGGCCTCCCCCCATCCTAAAATCTCAGACCCATGGAAAACCGTGGATCTTCTGTACCCTGCTGCTTCTCTCCGTGTCCAAAGCCATAGAAGATGGTGTATGGAAATATTAGCATCATGTATTTTTCTTGCCCTGATCAGATCAGGGGTACAGGTTGATTAATAGCTGTTGTAGAGAAGCAAGAGGGAAAAAAAAGACATCCATAATGCATCTCTCCAATTGTGCAATGAATTTGAATGATCCAGTCTGCCAGTATGCAAAGCAGTCATTTATGAGTCCAAGGGCCTGATCCTTATTTGGTTTAAATAAGTATAGCCTAATTAAAATTAGTGGAGTGGCATGGATGTAGACCAGCTGCCAATTTGGCCTTAAATGTTGGGTGGAGGGGTTTGGATGGAGGATTTAGATATCACTGTTTTCAAAGGAGGGCCATTTTACCTGAATCTGCTGGCAGGAAAGTTAGCTTTGAAAGAGAAAATACCAGCTAAAACTTTGAAAGAGAGACACAGAGAGCAAACTGAAGACATAAAACTGAGTAATAAGATGCATCTTAGACCCTCAGGTCTTCCCCAAGGGACCAAACAAACTCAGATCTATCAAAAAATGTAATGAGAGCCCTTGGCTCTGATAAGTAGAAAAATCACCCCTACATCAGAAAAGAAATATCATTTCATTTTATCACCCTGTGGTCATCAGCTCTGAGAGCAAGGGTTCCAGGGGTCAAAATGCTACCTTGCCCTGCCTGGGAATAAAATAAGGTCATATCGATCCTGAAGGTGGGTAGCTTTTTTGTTTCTAATAAAGCAGAGGTGACTTTTATTTCTCTGATCATTTGAATGTCCCCGTGTCTCCATGGCACAATTGTTTCCAAGTTTAATACATGTCCACCGTTGTTTTGTGGACTGGTTGGACTGTTGCCGATTGATTATATAAGGTTTGCAAGGTGCTTTGAAAGAGCAAGGTGCTGTGGACCGCCTAGATGTTACTACGATCCACGAGGCTATGCCAGAGTCCTGCATTATCTTGAGGTGTCACCTCATTGCAGGGTCCAGCCGCCTATCAGCAGAGTGAGGTGACAGACTTGAGTGGGATCAAGCCAAGGTCAGGGAGGAACAGAGGATGAACATGGCGATGCTGGAATGGCATTAATAGCACACTGAGGAGATATAATGGAGAATGAGAATAAAGCCTCATCTGTCACCAGCTCCTCATCCATCAGCCGGAGCCTGGCAGTTGATGAAGGGATGCTTATTGTCATGTGTTGTGCTCAGGTTGCAGTGTTTCAGGAGGGATAGGGCTGCAGTCCATAACTCATGAGACATGAAATGCTGTCTCTTTCTATCCGGGTCAGCGAGCATCACCCCCGTTCCCATCTACTTGCTGAGCTTTCCCAGCAACGTGTGCTTTTATGCTCCCACTTACCCCACTCCTTCCCTATCCAGACGCCTTCTCTTGGACTGCCCACTATGCTACCCATTTCCATTTTCCCTCCCAGATACAAACTTTTTCCACGGCTTATCTTCTCCTTGTCAAAACAGCATATGTCCATTAGGGCCCAGAGGTAAAGTCAATGGAGAGACACCCCCTGACTTCAGTAGGCTTTGGCTCAAGGCCTTGATCCAATAAATGACATTCAACAGAGTGGTCAGAAATCTAGGTATTAGCAAATCCCCCCAGATCCTGCAGTCCTTGGCTTGATGTCCCTTCCCAATGCCCAAGCTGGAGGCAGCAGAAAGGGGGCACAGTAAAACCAATTTATTTTTATGATATCTGCCCCTATGTTGCTGCTATTCGCCAGATGTCTGGGCTCTGAAAGATTTCCATTGTGCTGCCTTATTGCAAGGGAGGTTGGAGTCTCTTGGCTTCTTCCGTGCAGTTCTATTCCTTACTCATTGCTTTAAAATAAAACGTTAATTGTAAAGAGCATTTGCCAACGTCCAGGCTTAGGCGGGCAAGTTAAACACAAGGAGTTAAACCCAAGCGGTTGACTTGTACCAGCTCTGCCTTTATCAGAACAGCGTCAGACTTTTCCTTTCTACGACTGCTATCAGTAATTAGCATACCCTACAGAGCCCGTTAGCGAGCATTCCCCATGTTAAACGCTGCTTTGTCATCAAAGTACAGTAGCTTGTAACTAATTACATCCTAGCATTATCGGGACCAGTCCTTCCTTTTAAACACACTTAATAACTCCGTCTTTGAAGGTTCTGGGCATAAAAATAACCACTTCAAATAATCTCCCAAAGACACGAGCCACATTCAGTGTGAAGTTTAAGTAGGCACCTTGGATTTATCTGTGCAAAGCAAGAACCTTGCCTCCCTGTTGGGGAGCAGATGGAGTTTCACATCGTACAATGTGCTGGTTACACTTTGCAGATGAAGACTGAAATACCAGCGCTTGTGTCGATCACAATTGTCTCTTTTCCTTATTAGTGTTCAAGATGAAATTTAGAAAGATGGATTGTGCCACAGAAGAACAACGATTCAGTCTGGCAGTCATGGGCAATATTGAGTTCAGTGACTGCTGAATCGGGTCCCAAATCCCCAGGGCAGCTCTATATAAAAATCTGAGGGATAAACTGCAATACCTTCTCTATACACAGAGTCATTCTGCAGTTACATGGAGGAAATCTGGAAGAGCTGCGGTGCTATAAATTCACACTTACACTCGTTCCATTTTTCAAACGTGGACAAGTCTTTTACTTACATGATGGATTTCCCACATTACTAAGTGTTTCAAAAATTTGGTACATCAGCTTATATATTCCTGATTCTTCTCTGTTTTAACACTAATTTCACATGATTTACATTGGAGCTGGAAAGATTGGCTCCAAGTGTGAAGGTCTCGATGTAAATCTTGAACTGTCTGGACAAAGCAAATCTTGAACTTGGCTAATATATCAAGGCAAGCTTAAATTTAAAAGTATTTGTAAAATGACTGAAACAAATAAAATTGCAATAAAATAGAGAGATGGTACTAGTATTGTTTAGCATGTGTATTATGGTAGGACCTAAAGACCCCAATTGAAGCCTTAGTACTAGGTGCTTCACAGATGCATAGTGAGGCGCCACCCCTGACCCAAAGAATTTACCATCTGAAAAGCCAAAAAAAAAAAAAAAAGGTGGGAAACAGAAGATATGAATAGTCACTTTTGTTAAAACTTATGGAGAACTGAGGCAGAGTGACCTGTCTTCTCAGAGGTAAATATCACGCCTGTGCGAAGCAGCTAGCATTCACTTCAGATTCGGATTCGGCCGATTCGGTGATTTGAATCACCGTCCCGATTTGATTTGGCCAAATCTGTTTCAGAGATTTGGCTGCTGCTGAATCTCCAAATCAGCCAGGCCAGACCCATCCCCTGCCCGCTCTCCCAGCCCCAGCAATGACTGCCTCACCTGCCCCAGCTCCTGACTCTTGTTGAAAAAAAGCCCCAACTCAGTGGGTGCTGCCAGGTGGGGGGTGATCAGTGGTGCTCCCAACTGCCCCATGCTGCCTGGGGGCTTCTGCACAAGCCCCCCAACCCCCACTTGCTCCCCCAGCCCCCTCCATGAGTGCCCCATCTGCCCCAGCTCCAGCCCTTTAAGAAAAAAACCCAAGAAAACCCTTGCACTCACCACTTCTGCCAGTGAGGCATGATCCCCGCTGGCCCCCACTGCCCCGCACCATGTCGGGGGCTCTGCATGAGCCCCCAAAGCCCCAAGGCTGCTGCAGGAGTGGTGAGTCCAGGGCTTTTCTTGGTTTGGTGTTTTTTCTTAGAAGGCCAGAGCTGGCCTGGATGGGGCACCCGTGGGGGTGCTGGGGGTGGAGAGGGGGTCAGG
>NW_005842217.1:642803-660330 GCF_000455745.1 Alligator sinensis
TTGGAGTCAACTGCAGCTCCCTGCTGCAGCCAGCCATCGGGGACTGCCCGAATCATCATAGATCCCCGAATCTTTTCCAAAGATTCACAGAGCTTTGAATCAAGTCAGACCTTTGGATTGGTCCCGATTCGATTCAGATTCGGAGGTTCAGCCACCGAATCGAGCCGAATCGCCTCTGAATCAAATCACCACCCGAAGCTTCGCGCAGCCCTAGTACATATACCTTGACCTTGTGTTGATTCAGTGAAGGTTACTCACTCAAATATCTTTGAGAGTCTAAGACAGAGAGAAAGTGTGGATAGGACATCTGAACAGTTTAGCTCAGAGTTAAAAGAGGCCAGACTTTATTGCCCAGGGTAGCTACCCATGGGCACAATCTCACCCCCTGGTAAACGGAAGCTCAATCACAGTCATTTAGTCCTAAATGAAAGACAGCTACTTTTGAAATGCTTTGTTTTGGAAATGCCAGGATGAAACTGTTGAACTGTTTAATTTTTCTCATTTTGTTCAGCCATGATCATGTCATTCTCATTTACCCAAAAGTGCATTTTTAGTGAGTTTTTATTTGCCAAAAATGTGATCTCCCACCTTTACTTCTGAATTGCCTTCTAGCACTTTGATTTGCCTTCTTTTCTCTCTGCTTAGGTTGGGCTTAAACCAGAAGTGTCAAAGGTACAGCCCATGGAGCCCCAGCATCCAGCCTCCAATGCTGGCTCTAGGACTTGATGTGACCTACACTCAGCGCACGGTGTGCACTGGAGTGGCCTTGCACGCCAGGCTCAGAACATGCATTGCATACAGTGCCCAAGTCTGTAAACTCACTCCTGCTCCTTCCCCCACATGCCAGCTCCAGCACCCACTCTCACCAGTCCAGGACTGTCTGGAGCTGGTGCTGTGGGTGATAGATGTGGTATACGGGGAAGTAGGGTGTCCATGTGCCTAATCCAGCCCACAGGGTTGGCCCCACACTGGTCATCCAGCCCATGGACTGGTCCCACCCTACTCATCCAGTCTGCAGAGCCAGATGAGTTTGTGACCCATGGTTTAAACAGTTAAAGTGAAATTGGTTAAATTGTATTTCAGACCATTTTACCTGGCCAAAATCATAGAATCATAGAAAAAGAGCATTAGAAGGAGCCTCAGGAGGTCACATCTAGACCAACCCCCTGCTCAAAGCAGGACCGGCCCCAACTACATCATCCCAGCCAAAGCTTTGTCTAGCCAGGTTTTGAAAACCCCCAAGGATGGAGCTTCCACCACCTCTCTGGGTAGCCTGTTCCAGTGTTTTACTACCCTCCTAGTGAGACAGTTTTTCCTTTTATCTAACTTAAACTTCCCTTGTTGCAACTTGAGCCCATGGCTGATGTTTCTGTCATCTGCCACTACTGAGAGCAGTCCAGCTCCATCCTCTTTGTACCCCCCATCAGGGAGTTGAAGACTGCTATTAAGTCTCCTCTCAGTCTCCTCTTCTCTAGACTAAATAAGCCCAGTTCCCCCAATATTTCCTCATAAGTCATGTCCCCCAGCTCCCTCTCCATTTTTGTTGCCCTCCGCTGGACTCTCTCCAGTTTGTCCATAATTCTCTCCAATTTGTCCAAATCCTCCAAAATAGCGAAAGAATATTGATGGGTCTGGTGCACCCTCCTTAAAGCTGTTGGAGGAGTGATCTCTGAAAACCAACGAGGCTATTTCTGAAAGAACTGGGGCCTGAATTTCCAATGGGCTCAGCACCCATGATCCTCTTAATGTGCTAAGACCCTCCAGAAATCTGGCCTCTATTTTTGCACATCTTAATGAAGCAGCACAGCACTTTTGGAAAACCTGGTTCGGGTGGAGTGTATTGAGCCGTTTTGTAAATCCTAACTTTGGAGAAGATAAGGTAAAGATCCAAGTATGTTGAAGCAATTTTAAAAGAGGTTTAGGAAGAAACACCAATGATTAGATGCCTCATTGAGGTTACAAAACCACTTTCTATGTAATAAGAACTCTACATAGGTATTGACAAATGGGGTTTTCTGTATCTCTTTCCCCAATCCTTTCATTATTGAGAATATTTGCATGGAAACAAGAGTTCTGCTTAAAAAGTGTTTATCTGTTCCAACTGCTTATTCAAAACTGGAGGGAGCAATCTTCTCACTGTGGCGTCAAAACCCATTTACATGGCATCAATTATGATAGCCACCCTGTAACGAAAGCTCATGATTTCCACTGGGTAATGCATGCTCAATCAGGGGAAAAAAAGTTCTTTCTAGTTTTCTTTGTTTACAGCCTGCTCCCTTCTGCTGCGATACCAGAACAATGTCGCATCTAGTGGTTACAGCAGAAGATTAGGAGCTCAGCCTCCCAACGGAGCTGAAATGTTATTGTCAGCTGTCAGTAAAGTTGGTTGGGAAATTTTCAATTAACTTTCTCTTTCTGAAATATGCCAATTTGTTGAAAGTGAAGCTACATAAAAAATAGGGTCACTTTTGACAACTCTTCTGACTTGCAAATATTTGGGGAGGACATGGAGGGGGTGCTGTTTAGAAATGATCAAAATGTCCCATTTTGACTTATTTCAACACAAAGTTTTGGATTTGAGTCAAAGTGGTGTCTTATTCCTAAATGTCCTAAAATGTAGGAAAAAAGTGACTGGCCGCCCCCCACCCCCTACCCTCACCGCCACCAAAAAAAAGTTCACATGTCAACACATTTCTTTTTTATTTATTTTGGTGAAATGCATCATTAGCCATGAACTAAAAATTATTTCCATCTTCTTGGATTGCAAAAGCCTTGAAAATACTGACTATTCTTTCCAAATTAAGACTTGTGGAATAGAAAGGCCATTTCCTGCCCGGCCCTGTTCACTTGGATTCGGAAACCACCCGGGGATCGAGCAGTCGTGGCAGGAGCTGAGGAGTCTCGGACTCCTGAGACCTAAACCCAGGTGTCTTACTGACTCACTGTGTATGCACCGGACAGTCTCAAAGGCCAACGCTTGGGCTCTTAAGTTAGCAGAAGCCTGATTTTTTTTCCCAAGAGTGCCGAACACCCACAAGTATCCGAGAAGTCCATCAGAGCTGCAGGTATTCAGAACAGCAAGCCATGTGCTCAAGTGCCTCAACAAGGGTTTGGGGACCCGATCGGGATTGATCAACAGCTGGGCATGAATCAGAAACCACTGAAATTCTGCTCTTTTCACCACCTGCAGACCTGGCTCGGTGTGATCAGCATGACTTATCCCAGGGACGCGAGTCCTGTTCTTTCCTGAGTGCTGCTAAAATCCACCGGTGTCATTTTGATTTTTGTTTTGTTTTAATTTTTTTTGCACAGTGGGAACCGACACCCTTGTGCTGCTTGGGATTGATGGGAGTGTGCCAGCAAGCAGCAGCAGGCTCTGCCTCTCCTGTGCATTAGGGGAAATAAAAAAAAAAGGAAAAGAAAGCCATGTAAATACCTTGACAGAAAGGAAGAACAGCAAAAACACAGACCTGCAGCTCCACCGCCAAAAGGCAGGCAAACAAAAAGCAAAGCAAGTGCAGTGGAAAACAGTGCATCTGCAGAGCACTGAGGATGAAATCAGCTCAATTTTAAGAGTTGGGGGAATAGATTACAGCACTTTTTAAATTAAAGGTGTTAGGGGTACTCCTGGAAGGAACAGGGCTGGGAGCTAGAAAGGAATTCATTATGGATAGACTCACGGCACTTGTGAATCACCTACCCTGTCTGGGTCCATTAAGTCCGTGTCTTATAATGCCCTCAAAATGCAGGCAGAATCATTCAGTATCGGTGACAGCCTGTTTATCTAATCTCAAATGACCTTTAGCAAAGGAGGCTCTAGAGGCAAGATGAATATTTACAGCTCCAGCATTTCCCTGCCGCTGCCCCTTTAATTGCAATTAAAGGTGTTGTCTTGGCTCTGGTGAATGGCGTTTGGGCTGATGTAGGTGGGCAGGTGGCAGGTGGGTTTAAGGCTGTTATTGATTGGAGCACTGACAGCGGACGTTTCTGCTGTATGAAATGCAAATGCAAATGAAGGAGAGCAGAATGACTAGTATACGTGTGTGTGTGTGTGTGTGTGTGTGTGTGTGTGTTCAACAAGCCCTGAAACTTACTGGTCTCCAGAGGCCAGATTCTGGTTCTGCATTTACATCAGTGTAAATGAAATCAAGCCCAGTGCTGTTAGTCTGGATGCACAACACACCTGATGTCCGGGAAGTAATCTGGAGTAATCTTAATGGATTTATTTTGGAGCAATGTCCAGAGTAAGCCCAGACCTGTTTCCCTGAGTTTGTTTTAATTCAGCTCCGTCAATCTGGAATAACTCCGGCAGAGTTCTTGGCTTTGTGGGTGCTATATTTTAGCTGTTTCAAAGGCAGTAGTTACATGATGTTGACATGGGACATGCATTGAGTAACTTTGATCTCTGGAAAAGCGAGGGTGCTGTTGCCAGTTAGAATTGTGCATGCTTTTCTTACACAGCTCTTGCCAATGCATGGAGCAACTCCATGGAGCAACTCCTATTCCAATTTCATGAACCCCTCCATGGAGCAACTCCTATTCCAATTTCATGAACGCCTCCATGGAGCAACTCCTATGAACCCCTCCAGCAATTCCATGAACCCCTCCATGGAGCAACTCCTATTCCAATTCTGGTCCACCACACCCAATACTACATGCACTTGGCCCTGCAGCATCCCTAGCCCCAAGACACAACTTTGCTAGAGCACTTCAAGCCTCCCTATGGAAGAAGCTTGAAAATTTCAATGGCTACCTGCCTACCTGTGACTCTTAGCCTTCTTTCCTTTAGCCCTTCCTGCTATCGCTGCCTTGGGCTGCTCCGGCATGGAAAGAACCTGCCATTCTAAACCACCACGTGTCTTTTGAGCTTGCATCTCTGGGGAAAGGGACAGAGAAGGGGACTCCACGTTGTTGGTGAGCTAGATGAGAAGTTGAACGGATGGAATGCACCCAAGAGTGCTAAAAGAGTTGGTTGACATCATAGCTGACCAATGGCGAGGATATTTGAGAACTCGTAGTGCTCAGGAGAGGTTCCTGAAGATTGGAAGAGGGTCAATGTGGTGCCTATCTTCATGAAAGGAAGGAGGGAAGATCCAGGGAACTACAGGCCAATCAGTGTGACCTTGGTCCCTGGAAAGATCTTGGAAAAAATCATCCAAGAAACCATCAACAACAGGCTAACAGAAGGCGACGTTCTGAAAGATAGCCAACATGGCTTCATTGCTGGTAGGTCTTGCCTAACCAACCCCTTTTCCTTCTGTGACCAGGTGGTGCATCACCTGGACAAAGGACAACAGGTTGATGTCATATATTTAGATTTCAGAAAAGCCTTTGACTTGGTCTCCCATGTTGTCTTCATGGTAAAATTGGGGAACTGCAGCCTTGACAAGCTTACAGTCCTACAGTCCAATGGCTGGGGAACTGGCTCCTTGGTCGGACCCAGAGAATGACAGTCGATGGAACCAAGTCAACATGGCGCATGGTGACAAGTGGCATCCCCCAGGCTTAGTATTCGGACCAGTACTCTTTAGTATATTCATAAATGGTCTGAATTCGGGTGTCAGAAGTGAACTGGCTAAGTTCGGAGATGGCATCAAATTATGGGGAAGTGCGGTCATGCTAGAGCAGTTGTCACCAACCAGTGGATCTCAATCCACCGGTAGATCTCAGAGCCTCTTGCGGTAGATCTTGGAGCCTCTTGGAGTCAATCCGAGGCTGGAGTGGGTGGTTGAATGCCCGCGTACAAGCATGCATGCACCCCAGCCCAGCAGGTCAGTCCATGGGGGAGGGACAGTGCCGCAAAGGCAGGAGCAGGGGTAAGTTGAGTGGGGCCCCAGCCAGGTGGGCCTTACCTGCTGGGGAGGCATGCCCCCAAATATTTTTTTCTCCCTCTGCTTCAATCTGCCCCACCCCCTTCCCTCCCCACAGACTTATCTGCTGGGCAGAGGGAGTGAGGGTGATGGCGGCACACGGTAGATCTTGGGTTGCTTTTAAATGCCAAAGGTGATCTCCTACTTTAAAAAAGTTGGAGACCACTGCACTAGAGGATAGTTTTTCAATTCAGCCTGACCTGGCAATTCAGGCTGACCTGGACAGGCTCACAAGGTGGGTGAATCAAAACCTGATGGCATTCAACGTGGAGAAATGCAAGGTGCTCCACCCCAGGAGAAAAAAACCTACATCCTACTTATAGGCTTGGTAGAGCTACACTTACTAGCACCATGACCGTAAGAGACTTGGGAGTCATGATTGACCACAAAATGAACATGAGCCACCAATGCAATGCCACAGCTGGCAAAGCAAATAAAACACTGGCTTGCATCTACCGATGCATTTCTAGCAAGACCCAAAAAGTCACCCTCCTGCCTTGCTTGGCCTTGGTGAGGCCACAGCTGGAGTACTGCATCCAATTCTGGGCTCCACACTTTAGAAAGGATGTGGAGAAGCTTGAGAGAGTCCAGAGGAGAGTCATGTGCATGATTAGAGGTCAAGAGAACAGGTCTTATGAGGAGAGGCTGAGGGACAAGGGACTCTTCAGCTTGAAGCAAAGGCTCAGGGGGGACTTGGTGGCAGCCTATAAGTATACAAGGGGTGTGCATGAGGAACTGGGAGGATGTCTGTTCCGGGCAGCATGTTTCAGATGCCAGGGGACATCAGCCGTACAGTCGTGCTGACAAGCTTCCTTTCAACGCCCTGCATCATTCCCAGCCCTTTGCAGAGGAAGCCTGAGCCCTTCCAAAGACTGGGAGAATGAGTCTTCAGCAGGGCACCCCGAGGGAAGACAAGGTCTAATAGTCACAAACTGCTGGAAGACCATTTTAGACCAGACATAAGGAAGAATATATTTACCATCCAAGTCTCCAGAGTCTGGAATAGACTCCCCTAGAAGTGGTGCAAGCACCTACTCTGGACACCTTTAAGAAATGCTTGAATGCTTACCTTGCTGGGGTTATCTGACCCCAGCTGACTTCCTGCCCCTGGGGCAGGGGGCTGGGCCCGATGATCTCACGAGGTCCCTTCCGGCCCTAATGTCTATGAAATCTATGAATGCAGATCTCTAGAGATTAGTGATGGAAGTTGGCAGCTGAATATGGGAAACATCAGGACTTCTCTAGTTTCACTAAAGCTTGCCCTGCTGAAGTCTTCTCATGGGGCATTCATAGCATCTTCCCAGGGGTACCAGCAATAAACGGGTGTCTCCAAAATCTCCCCCGGCTCATGTGAATTCACCCCTCAATAAAAATCCCGAATTCTGCACAATTAACTCACCAGTTTTGCAATGGAACAACAACTCCAAACTCTATTCTAAAAGCAGATCTTCTTTCCCTCTGGCAATAACCTCATACCTAGAAAAGTTGCCATCTATAACACGGGAGTAGAATAGGGCAGTAAAATGTGTCAATTTTTTCCCTTAAATTTATAGGAATGATGAGTTACGCAGTTTGCCACTTGCCACCCAAAGGAAAAAAAAAAGATAGTTCTGTCAACACTTGCATCTGGTCGCTCATTCAGCTCCAGTAGGACACAATTAATTATTTCAGCCTCCTGTCTATCTGTCACAGCACGGTAAAGAATATTTTTGGTCTTCATTGTCTATTTGGTTGTTTAAACTATAGCTGTTTTTGTTCTCCTTTATAATGGGTTGATTTTTTTTTTTTACCTAGAGATTTCTCTTCTCTTCTCTTCTTTTTGTTCCTTCCTCCTTTTAAAAAGTTAATTCCTATGAAGTAGCAGACCCTGTTCTTTCACTGTTGCTTTCCAACTAGTCCCCGGGGATTAAATATTAGGAGGATATGACAGCACTGATTGTAGCAGTGGTAGTACTATATTGTAAGTGTATTGCAGGAGAAGTGAAAGGCTTATAGCTAGTGACTGGAACAAGGGATTGGAAATCAAGAATCATTTCATAGAGCTGGGACAGGGTATATATATATAGCCTTATTTCAGTAGAACCCACAAGCACCACTTAAGATCAGGGCTCCATTGTGCTTGGTGCTATATAGATGCATGATATGTGGCAGCTCCTGCCCTAAAGAGCTTACAATATGAATAGGCTAAGGGCAGGAGAGGAAAGAGAGAGGAAACAGTTTGCCAAGGGCGGCACGGCTGGTCTGTTTGTTATATACGGGTTAGAACCCAAAGCCCCAGGTCAGACCTAGCGAACCAGCCTGCCTCCCCCCTAGCACCAGAGCAAGGGAATAAGGATGCCTTACTCTCATTCCCTCACCCAAGATGAGAAATGGCATGTCATGACTAGAGCAAGCAGCCTGGGAATTGTGAGATTTGGGTTTTCTTTCCAAAGCTCCCATGTGCTTGCTTGGAGATAATGGGGAAACTATTTTACTGCTCCATGTCACAGTACTCAAAGCTGTAAAATGGACACAATCTCTTACAAGGGTTCTGGAATTTGTTCATTACTGGCAAGACATTTGAAAATCCCTCGGTAAATGGTGCTGGAAAAGTGCAAAGTCGCCTTATTGCTGCTTTTAGATGTGCCATAGTTTCCCCCAACCCTAATAGCAGGCAAGTCAGGACAGCCTTCTCTGTGCTGTATCCTCCAGGTGGTAGCAGCTATAAGGCAGACAGATGTTTTGTTACAATTTCAGTGGAAGTCTAATAGTTTTGTTAGATCTGGGGGAACAGAGGGCTAAGGTCAGCCACAGACTGCAAACTCGGGAGCTGCAGGAGTGATTTTAACACAAGAAAAGTGGCTGTTCATTTCCACCGGGTAGAGCTGGGGAAAATACTTCAAAAGGCAAAAGAAAATATTTGGGACTCTTTGTTTGATATAAAAACCACACATTAACTTGGCTGGTGTTTTGTGACCCTCCTTTATCACAGGCCTATGAAGGCTGAGGCCAGCCAAGGTTTGTTTGCAACAGTGCTTGGAGAAAGAGCAAAAGCTGCATGCAAGCCTATGCAAAGATGCACGTGGGGACAACCTTGGTAATGCGCTCGAGTAGCCTCAGCAGCGGGACAGAGCACTTCCCACATGGCAACCAGATATAGGAAGGATGCTGCAGAGAGCAGGATGTCCCCTGCACTGGGAGTAAAATCTTGTCCTCATCAGAACCATTAGGATTTTGAGTTCAGTGGAACCAGGGTTTCGCTCGTGGTTTGTAGATGTATTAGTGCAAGCAAAACCTGTGGGATTGATGCAGTTTACAGGGCACATTGTGATTTATGCCAGCAGAGCCTCACCCCCTTTGCAGTTTAAATTGTATCCAGGTGCAGGGGTTGCAACTGTTCAAAATCACCGGTGACTAAAACCCCGATGGGAACAATGTCCAAATATGCCATGAAGGTCCTAAAACGTTGTGACCTGTGAACCTGACCTTGGCTGCTTTTTGAACCCAAGGTTCTGGGTGCAAGATCCCAGCTTACCTTAGGGTTGTTTTCATAACTACTAGCATATTCCTGCAGAAGGGAAAAGTCCTCAGACATCTCTCAAGCAACGGATGATCCCTCAGCTGGCTTGACCAGCACCTTCCAGTTATGCTGTAAAAGTTAGAGTGCATTTCCCACCATCAGCATTTGTGCATCTTGAGGGCAGTTAAGCATCGAAGAGGCTACCTAGAGAAGTTGTGGACTCTCCATCCCTGGAAGTTTACAAGAGGAGGTTGGACAGATACTTGGCTGGGATGGTTTATTCAGGAACGATCTTGCCCCTGAGCATGGGACTAGACTAGACGACCTCATAAGGTCCCTTCCAGCCCTACTTTCCAAAGATCCTATGATCATGAGACTTAGTGGACAGTGTTTTAGGTCTTTAGCTGACCAGTGAGGAAAAACTAACTTCCATCCCTTAATAGGAACAGAGGGATTTCCAAAGTGGGTTAAACCCGGGACCCTGCAGTCATCTACCTGAAGCTTATTGTTTCAGATCTTCTTTGCTACCATGAGACTAGGCAGCACATGGAAGGGATTGGGATTAAGACCTTTGCAGCATTTCTCATTGCCATTCTCAGCCTGGCCTTACTAGCAAGCTCTCATACCATCCCAACACAAGGTAACATGGTGGATCAGACACACCTGTCAACTTGCAGCTGCTGCAGTATTAATAAAGACCAGAACCAATGACTTTGCAATTTAAAGCTGGCCTTAAAATGAGGCACTGACACCGTTCCCTTCCTTCAATTTATCTGAAGTCCATTCCCTTCCTCCTTTCATTTCTCCAGTTTTACCCCTCCCTGCCAAAGCCAGTTTTCCGATTTTTGCCTTTGAGGCTATACAAACCAAGAATGGGTCATCAGTCATACTCGAGGCTCTGCTATTGCTGGAAAGCCAGGCAGTTAAAATCACAATAAAACAACCCCAAAGCCATACATTTCTGGCCTTAATCTTGTTTCAGAAACCAAGCTCGGTACGATGAATCCCATATGTTTTGCTTCCAGGACCATAATGTCAAGACTTGGGAGTTTAACCAATCATTTGCATACAGAGTTTGCTGAGATCAGGTCTTTTCCTTTTTCCCTTTACTCTCCCCTTCTAGGATGGGGCTTGCAATAAAGCCTATTTGAACAGGCTTTTTATTTTTTAGCCAGCTGCAAGGAGGCTTCCTTTAATGTAGCTGAGACTCGGGGCACTGTGCTTAGATGGGAAGGCTGCAGGCTGGCACTGGACAGTGGGCAAGGTTAGATTGAAAAGTCATGTCATCCTGGAGGCTATTCCAGCTCCAATAACTCGATATTAAATTGAAAAAAATTATTTACTTACTTATTTTTACTTGGAAACCCATGAGGGACAAGCAGTTCTTTTGCAAACAATAAAAAGGCAGCTCTGGTATAAACAGCCCACAAGGGACCTAAGGGCAAAATTGCTGAGGAGATAAATACCTCTGCAGTGCTTGACTCTCCTGGGCAGAACCTGCTGGAAAAACATATGGGCAAAGGAAGGATCGTGCTGGATCAGGAAGCTGGCTGTGGGGTATCGGTGTGGGTGGAACAGCTGCTATTGTTGGATGGAGGAGGGTTGTGATGTTGTAGAGGCAAAGCCTAGGACTATACTGGATACAGTGCACTGGCCGGGCTTGTCCACAATTGCATCTCCAGCACCAGCTACAACCAGAGACTGTAAAGGGAATGGGGAGATCCTGGCCATAGATAGACATAGGCTAATTATTCCATATACAGATCTCTTCCTAATTCCTCCAAGGGAGATAGTAGTTGCAGTCCCAAAGCATGAAGTTTCCTATCCCTTTCAAAATGCTTACTGTCACTCATGTTGATGATTCTGGTTTTTTTTTGCTTCCCATACAACATCTGATTTCCTTTTGAAGAAGTCTAACGTTAAAGAGACATACTTAACAGATTGCAAGGTGAGGTTCGGGGCTGCTGGACAGGCAGCTATGAACCACAGTCAACAGCAGCTTCTGATTTCCAGGCTGCAATGTCATATAGGAAGACAATTTACAGATTCACAGATGTTTCGGGCCAGAAGGGACCTCATGAGATCATCGTGTGCAGCCCCCTGCTCTGGGCAGGAAAGACGCCTGGGGTCAAATCACCCCAGCAAGGCATGTGTCCAGTCACCTTTTAGAGATCTTCAGGGTAGGTGCCTGCACCGCCCCCACTCGGAGTCTCTTCCAGACTCTGGTCACACAAATTCTGAATAAGTTTTTCCTTATATCCAGCCAGATACCTTCTTCTAGGAGGTTATGACCGTTGCTCCTGGTTTTCCCCTGGGGCGCTTTGGTGAATAGTTGTTTGCCTAGCCCTTGATGCTCTCCCCTGATATATTTGTCAGCTGCCACCAAATCTCCCCGAAGTCATCTCTTTTCTAGACTGAGCAGTCCCATATCTGTCAGCCTTTCCTCTTCTGGCCTCTAATCATATGAGTGGCTCTTCTCTGGACTTTCTCAATCTTCTCCACATCCTTCTTGAAGTGCGGCGCACAGAACTGGACACCGTTGTCCAGCTGCGGCCTCACCCATGCCGAGTAGAGTGGAGGAATAACTTCCTTCATTTTGCTTGAGATGCATCGGTTGATGCACACCAGCGTATTGTTTGCTCTGCTAACTGTAGCATCACACTGGTGGCTCATATTCATTTTATGGTCAATTATGACTCCCAGGTCCCTTTCGGATGTGGTGCTAGCTAGCCTAGGGGAGGAAAAATTGACTCAAAGAATTGACTAAAAGGCTTGAGGCTTCGATTTTTTTTCAAAGCAATCTGAAGACTTGGGATGTCCAGTTCCTACTAAAATGAATGGGATTTGGGTACCTGCCTCCCCTAGATGGCTTTGAACATCTGTAGTCATTGTGAGGTAAGAGGTCTTCATTATCTTCCGAGAGTGCCACGTTGAGGTGATTCACAGGAAGGTGCAAGAAAACGTCCCGACGGGAATGATAAATAATCTAGGAGAAATTCCTTCCTGAGTCCCACTGGTGGTCACCTTGTGCCTCAAAGCATAGAAACACACGTGCACTTCCAAAACGCCCAAGGCAGATGCAACCATGCTACTGCAAGAGCACCTCCTCTGGTGTTGCTGACGTCATTTGCAGATGTGATGTAGCTAGCGCCAATAAGAAAACTTTCTGCTGCAGGCATTGCATCTCTAGTATGTAGAGGTTGCCATGCTGTCATTAGGCAACCATCAATCTTTTGGATCATGATGTACGCTTAGGAGGTCTAATCAGGTGCCAATCCTAGGTACTATAAAGTAGATGAGTTCTGGGAACCTGCTTTTTCCTCACCCCTGAGCAGCTGGGGGGGTGCTGAGAGGAAGGGAAAGGGAATGGCGTTGGGGTATGTCTCTACCATACAGCTCTGCTAACGTGGCTTTCCTGCTTCTGGATCTGGCATTAGCATGTGCAGAGCTAGCTCTGAGTATCTCTGCAGCGTGCCATGAAAATGTATCCTTGGTTCCATCCTCTGATTCAGCGCGAGAATGGGAACGCATCTGCCAGCAGATCATTCCCCATCCAGCTGCCCCCAGGGTGGGACCATTTGCACCCAACCCCCAGCTTTGGGTTTTGCCTTTAGTCATGGGCGGTCCTATATACCACAGGTATTCCAGAGGCTAATGAGGCTGGGAGGGAAACGTCGTCTTGGGGGGTAAAGTAGCCTGGCCTGTTAGCAGAGCAGCAGACTGCACTTCCAGCTGTAGTCACAGCCAGGCTGATCTTTAAGATAAATGTTATTTAAATTGCTGTATCTCAGCTGCTGTGGGAGCTATGCACCTCAGCTTAGTATGCTAAATATACCTTATTAATTGCCTTGCTCTTTACATACACCGGAGGCTGGAGCATCATTATTAAATACACTAGGAACTTTTATTCCTTGAGGTTTTGTTCCTTATTAAGCTATTCCTTTGTCTAATGGCTTCTCTGGATGGAGCACGGCTACCTGTCATTCTTCTTCTCTGTCCACCAGGAAACTCCATTATTAAATAGCGTTTCTTCCTTTATCCTTGTTAATCGTATCTGTGGCTTATGGCATGCAGCACTGCAGCGGTCAGAGGAGCAAGTGGGGTTTTTTAAATTGTAAGATCATTCTAGTTGCGGCTGTACTTTTTGTATTACAGGAGTACCTGGGGGGGGCAACACAGATTGTGCTAGGTGCTGCACAAAAATAAGAGGATGTCCTTACCCAAAGGAGTTTACTATTTAAACGGGCCAACAAAGGTACCGTGTCCCTTGAATAGAAGGAGAAACTGAGACATGGCTCAGCAAACAAAGGGGGCTGCAGGCATTGACTTCTGAAGTGTGTGGGAAGCCATTGGGTTTGATTCCCCTCCTCTTTATGCCAGTGGAAACTGGGGGTAATTCGGTTAACCTGCGTAGAATTGGCCTGAGATGCAAATCAGGCCCACTGAATTGTATAGTGGGTGAAACCCCCTTGTACAACCAAGCTGCCCTGCACTCCAGAATGGAAGATCCCCCTTGTAGAGTTCAATTAATTTTCAGAGGGCTTATAAAAAATACATGGAGGAGAGGTAGCTAGCCTTTCCAAATGCTCTTTTGAAACTCTAGCCTGTTTCAGGATTTCGGCCTTGCTATGCTATAGCAATAGGGTTGGTTGCGGGGTTTTTTTGTAGTGGTTGCAAACATTTTCTGGAAGGCAGCTTGGCTCCACTCCATCCCACCAACTGGAGGCATTCTGGGGGATGGGCTTGTTTTATTTTAAGAGTAAAAAAAAAAAAATACACTGAGTTCCAAATAGTGTATTTTTTACGAGAGCCTCTTCTATTTTACAGCCCTATTTGTTTTCGCAGTAAAGATAGCAAAGCACCTCACAGAGCAGTATTATTCGCTATTCACAAGCACCAGCCCAGGCTCTCGGACGTGTTCTGGTGCTGCGGTGAATGGGAGACACAGGCACTGGTGCTTGCAGTTGATGTGGGGTGATGATGCAGGGTGCTGAGCAGCTCACAAGCAGTGCTCTCAATACCACATCCTACTTCGTTCCAGACTCTAAGCTCCACGGTGCCCTTTCTTAAGCTACTTGACCCCTTCTAATGAGTCCCTCCTCGAATGCATTTGTTAAAGGAAAACACAACAAAAATCATAGACAAGAAAACGCTGCATTATTCATGTCCAGATCGTATTGTTAGGTGTAACAGAGTTTCATGTCTTTGATGTTTGTCATGCAGTGCCAAAATGCCATGAGTGTCTGGGCAAGATAGACCCATGAACGTACAGCAAATAAATGCAAAGGGGATCATGGCTGGAGTATTGATGATGCAGTAAGGCAGCGGTTCTGATCTGGGGGTACATGTACCCCCAGGAGGTACGTGAAGCCTCATCAGAAGGAACATGAGATATATTTCATACGTTGTCTAACGCAGGTCGAAGGGCCTAAAAAAAGTCTTGACAATTTGAAATTGCCGGGGTTTTACTGCTGTAGATATCCTACTCCTGCTCCATGCCTCAATCTCGCACCAGAAACGTTGCTCCGAACACCCATCACTCAGCCGTGTAAGGGGGTACGTGAAGTCTCACTCTGAGACCAAGGGGTACATCGACTGAAAAAGGTTCAGAACCACTGCAGTAAGGTTTTACTAAAGCCGGATGGACACAATGCAGCAAATTGTGGTATAATTATAAGAAAAAACATCTCTCGGTGGGATCCCTTTTACTTGGGTTCATCATTTGCTCTGGGCTTCCTTGGAAAAACTGGAATATATTTTTTTAGAAGTCATATTTTCCATTCTGGTCTGTGTCCTTTCTGTACAAGAGCTTAGACCGGTGATTCTCAACCAGGGTGCTGGGAATGGGGATTCACAGCCAGGGTGCTGGGGATCTCTGGGGTGCTGCCAGCCTTTGAAGGGTGATATATGAAGTGTGAGGAGATAAGCAGAGAGCTAAACAGATAAACTTACAGGATCCGACTTGTTCCTGCCTAAACGATCCCCCTTGCCCACTTCCCATTGTAATATAAAAAATATTATTTTTTCAAGTTGGGCACTATTTAATTTAGAAAAGGTATGGAGGGGTGCCTCAATTCCAATGAGGGGTGCCTTGAGTCCAAAAAAGGTTGATATCCACTTGCTTAGACCCTCAAAAAAACCTCTCAGGTAAAGCTATGCGAATAACAAGCTTTAAGATTTCTGATGAATAGGAAATTAAAAACTGAAAAGTTCACCCAAAAAAAAAAGTTTTTGCCTTCTAAAACAAAAACTTTCAAATTAAAAAAAAATTGTTTTTGAATTGTTGAAATGACTTTTTTCCAATAGGAAAAAATTAAAACTCTTCATTTTAATCTTCTCTAAAAAGAAATGTTTAGACTTTGGGAACTATTTTCCCCCCCCCTTTTTTTTTTTTTTGCATGAATACTTTGGCAAAGCCAAAATGAATTCACAAAACATGTTGGAGTGCTGCATTTTTCACTGAAAAAATTCTCCTGAGTGCCAGCCCATGGGTATATTTGCATATGAAGTTAGTGTCACGAAATAAAGAGATGAAAAACATGCCCTTTAACTTCAAAATGGATCAATAATATATTTCTTGCTGAACTTCCACACAAGATTGGTGAGTCTTTACAGAGCAAGGCTTTGTGAGTATGTGAGAAGTTTTGTGGAACGATTTCATTTGGCTTCTTTCGGGAAACTTTGGATTTTATGAATGAGGTCATTTTGGAAGTGAACATTGGTGATGTACTAATGATTTTGTTAAGTTGCTGCTAGTTTCTCAAGGTGGCAGCATGGGCAGGTAGATGGGATACTTGGAGACGCTGTTCCTAGTTCTTCCATGTTTCGGGGTGTTGGTTGTAACCGTGTTGGTCTAAGGACATAGGCAGGCAAGAATTTTTCCGACTATTGGAGTTGGTCTAATAAAAGATATTGGGTTTACCCAAAGAACCTTATCTGCCTGTTCCTAGTTCTGCCACTGATGTGCCATATGGCCTTGTCCACATCACTTCCTGATCTGTGTTGGCTTAGAAACAGTATTTAAAAGCCTGTTTTGGGGGGGAATTGGCTTATAGGTATAGATATATGCATTATAAGAGGTCAAGATGGGCAGCAGGGGTTAAATGGATTTCTAAAGAGCTTGGGAGACGCACACACAGCTTTTCATGGCCCTGAGAGCAGATGGGCTGTCTAGCACAACAAGGCCAACGGACGGACACAGCCTGAGAATTGGAGGGTGGGGGCATCCCATAATGCAAGATCACAGCCTTCAAGGAAGACAGGGTGTCTAGCACAACAAGGCGAACAAGGACACACAGCCTGGGAACCAAAGAAGTACGTACCATACTGTCCCATAACACAAATGACACCAGCTACAAGGCCCCAGAGCTGCAGGTGAGCCGAGTCCCGGCTTTGTGGGAACAGACCAAATTAGGAGAAGGCCCGGAAGTCTACATGGATGTGTGACCACACAGAGGACCCAACCAGGGATAGCCACGAATGAAGAGTCATCAGGAGTTATCCAGGGGGAAGGAGAATGCAAAAGCAGAGATTTGAGATTACCAATGGGTCCTCCCGTCCTTCCCCATTTTGCTCCCTGAGAGGGGTCCCCGTCCCCATCCCCTGGGAAGGGTCCCGGAGGTCACCATGGACAGACGGCACACGCCAGCAGCCCGTGTCATGCATCCCACTGAAGCGGGGCTGTGGGTCTTGGTGTCCCATCTCCAGACTGCTGACACCTAAGAGAGAGCCTCAGAGTGGAGCCTGCATCCTGACCCAATGTACTTTGACTCTGATGACAGCCCTAGGATTGATAGATACAGATTTTTTTATTGATTGTATTGTTGCTTTTGCCTGTTATCAACTGGCAGCTGTTGTGGTCAGTCTGTGGGTTGTGCTCGCCCACAGCAGAGGTTTAGGCGCTGGGTCCAACTCCACTGTCAACAATCTGTGCATGCCTCTCCCCCTCGCTTTCTTTTTTTCCTGTTTACACGATATGCTCTATGGTGTGGGGACCTTCCCTTATTATGTGTTTTACGATGCCTCAAATTGCAGACCTGGTATCAACAGGCATTTAGGAGCTATTTTAGAATTACTCCATGGTGCCTCATCCCAGTTCAGCATGAAAGCATGGTAAAAGAAGGACCAGCCTGGAGTCTTCAGTGAAGTGTGATATCGC
>NW_005842217.1:660985-669361 GCF_000455745.1 Alligator sinensis
GGTCCCCTCCCCTCTCCTCTAGCCCCCCGCCTCCCCCACCCCCTACTTACCAGCACGGAGTCCGGGTCCAGCTCCCTGCTGCAGCCACCGAGGACTGCCCGAATCACCAAAGCTCTCTGAATCTTTTCCGGATCGATTCAGAGAACTTCCAATCAATTCAGACCTTTTAATTGGTCCCCTGATTCAATTCAGATCTGGAGATTCGGCTACCAAATCGAGCCAAATCTCCTCCAAATCGAATCAGCACTCGAAGCTTCACACAGCCATACTGTGCATGTCTCTTCGCACCCCGCCCCGCTTTCTTTTTTTCCTGTTTACACTATATGCTCTATGGTGTGGGGAGCTTCCCTTATTATGTGTTTTATGATGCTTCAAATTGCAGACCTGGTATCAACAGGCATTTAGGAGCTATTTTAGAATTACACCATAGTGCCTCATCCCAGTTTAACATGAAAGCATGGTAAAAGAAGGGCCGGCCTGGAGTCTTCAGTGAAGTGTGATATTGCAGCTGCTGAGCAGCGCCAAGTCCTGTTGTGTGCCACTTCACTCATAAGGATCTGATCTAAGAGAGGGAAGGTGATTATGTTCTCCCATTTGCATGGGGTCTGAGCATCTCATGGCCTTTAATCCTTACAACAGCTTTCTGTGGAAGATAAGTATTGTTATCCCAGTACATAAATGGGGAACTGAAGCTGGGAAGGTTTGTGGCTAACCCAAAGTCACACGACATGTCTGCGATGCAGTAGAGAATTGGACTCCAGCTGGATTGGTCCTGCATACCATACCTACTGTCCCATCGTTCCTGTAGGATTGTTGTCTTTCTCCAAATAAATTCTCCATCCTGCATCTGGATCTTCACAGGCAGACCCTATGGCCAGCACTTTGAATGGGGCTCTAGGTAGGTCCAGAGATGAGAGTAGCTCAGACTGGAGCATCAGGGCCCGTATTTTTCTGTCAAAGGCTGGCTGACTATTGTATTGCAGCCCTACTGAGAAGATATAGAAGATGGTCTTGGAACTGTTAGCTGAGTACTGTATAGTGATATTGTCTTTATAGCATAGTTAACCTGTCAGAGAGTGAACTCTGCTCCATATAGCCCATAAAGTCAGGGACAGCAAGACAGAGCTTAGCTACTTCAGTCTAATTAACTTCTGCTGCAGTGTGTATTGTGTTCTGTGCTGAAGTACTCTTCCACACAGATTTAAATTGATTATACAGTGAATATCAGCAGAGATAAAAAACACTGCTTTTAGAAGTGGATTGTTGATGGAGAATAGATACTTGGGGGGGGGTCTTTTTTGCACACAAAAAAATTGGCTTAACCTGGCTAATAGGATTTTTCTCTCTCTCAAAATGTGCATGGGGTTTAATTAAAATCATACAGTATTCCACAACTTGGTTAGACTGTGCTGCTGGCACTGCATTTGATTTATATATAACATTCCAGTGAAACTGCCTAGAAAAATTAAATAGACATGAATCAACTTGCCGGAGGCTTTTGAAATCAAACATTTCACAGCTAGCTCCCTACGGACATTTCCTTTCAGCTTGATGCAGAATGAATGTTACTGTAAGCTAGTAAGCACGGAGCCATGTTAAAATGCGGTGATTAGTTTGGGTTCTCATAATTGTAGTTTGCTAAACAATAGTTTGATATTCAAGGACTCCAAGGCAGTTTGATTCATTGCCTAACTATATTATTAATAAAAACAAATCTCAGCTCTTCTGGTTAATAGTTTGAGGGGAGGGGGGTTCAGCCTTTTGAATGAAACTAAACTCGCTCTGAATGCGAAATGCTTGTAAAGTGTATCAAGCATAACATTACTGGATAGCCCTTTTGCAGATGGTCTTTCTATATCGGTTTTATCTGAAAGAATAAGCAGATACTTGTTCTTAACTGCGATGTAGCACTCTTCGCAAGACGAGAATATGACAAAGTTAGCTCTTTATCTGAATCTCTGCTGAAGTCTCCCTTTGACTGACTAAAATCATTCATAAGCACAGAGATGCTGCCTATGGTAGTGAGTGAATAAAAGGGACAGAGATGAATTTTCCCTGAAACTCTTAATGTTCTTATTCAGAGCTGAATAGCAAAAGCGAGATTTTAATATTACAGCTCATGGAAAATTATTTTTGTAAGTGAGCGTTTCCCTGCAGCATTTGTAACCTGAAACAATGCCAGGAAGGTGTGTGAAAACCTGGAAGGGAAACTTGCTAAAAACTGATTATAAGAAAACCAGAAACTTGCTAGTCTGGCTTCAGTGCGCAAAATGACTGAAAGTTGGCTTTTTTCTTCTTCAGGTCTGATGAATGTCTTGCATTTGGAAAGCTTGTCCGATAAAAATATCCCCCTAAGAAGTCCTTGCCTCTAGCAAAAGGAACAAGTAACATTTTGAGTAGCAACGTATTTTAAAATTAATATCGGTAATCTCAAGTCAAGTTGGAAAGAATTTAGTGAATTGGGTTTTTATTTTCCAGACTAATTTCCAAGTACATCATTGTCCCTTTAAACTGAATTTAAAAGTATGCAAATGTAAAAGACTAAACGATTTGAAAAGGGCAAAGTGACTCGACCAAGGTCACACAGAAAGCCAGGAACAGGTCCAGCAATTGAACCTAAAAGACTCTCGATTCCCAGTTCCCCACCCTATTATTATTCTGTGCATTATAGAAGCATCAAGAGGCCCAAATAGATCAAAGGTGGATTGAAAGATAAGACAACATTAGCATTACCAATCTGTTTTTTATACCTTGAGAAGCTGAATGGCTTGCCTAAAGCCTGTAAAAGAGCTAGGAATTAAACCCAGGGCATTTTGGCCAAATACTTTCTCCACAAGACCACCTGTCACGTCTGATGTTTTTTGGAGTCATCGACAAAGGCTTTGTCCAACCTCTCAACTGCCGAGCCTCTTCTGACAAGGTGCTGAGTGTGTCCAACTCCTAAGAACTTCACCCACAGGCTCCCCCAGAGGCGGTACAGTCATCCACCCTGGCAATCTTCATAAAGTACCTTGATGCCCATCTTGCTGGGGGCATCTGATCCCAGCAGTCTTTCCTGCCCATGTGCAGGGGGCTGGACCCGATGATCTGTAAGGGCCCTTCCAGCCCCTAACAACTATGAAATTGCCTATTGCCAACACCCTGTGACAGTCAGCATGGGAGGAGACTTTGCTGAGTTTATGCCCACACTGCATCCCTTGGCAGAAGGACGGGTCGAAGTCCTGCACATGAGCAGATTATGCCGTGTGCCAGTTCTCTGTGCATCACTGCATTTCACTCCCAGTGCCCCCCAAATCCTTCTTTTCACTGGCATTGGATTCACCTATAAGGTTCAGCTGTCTTAAATTCATATCAGTCCATTGAGTTCAGTCACATCCTGCTGTTTTGTGATTGCTGAAGATCTATCCCTAACAGCTATTGGCTTTTTATGACATTTCCAAAGAAGCAAATAGGAAAAAAAAAACCAACCTACCCTCTCCTGTATCTCTTAAACTCTCTGCAGGGAGGGTGTTGATTCCATGCACAACTGTGCATTGATCTGAATATTTCATTCCCGGCTAAACTAGCTGTTCTTGTATTAATCATGCCAGGAGCCTCCACGATTCCTCTCATCCTTCTTGTCTCATGCTAGAGGTGAATTAATCAAGAATTACAAGCATTATGGAAGACAAAATAAGCCCATTGTGAGACCTGGGCTCAGCAGCATCCTTTCCATAATTTATAATAAGTCTTGGGCTCTAATAACCTAATCATGAGGATTTGGGGAAGGAGGCGAAGAATTTGTTTATTTTCTCCCAGTCACAGGTGATATTTAAGCAAAGAAAGACAAATTAATCCCATTTTCTGATTTGTCTTATAAAGGATATGCAAATGGTATCAACAGCTGATCAAAATGCTGGTGATTACCGGATTGCTAAGAGTGAATACTAAAACAGTTCCCATGGAAAGCATTGTTTTTTAGGCTTCTGAGCAATGACTGTGGAGATGTCTTGCGCGGATAGATTAAGGAGCCAGGTTCTCATCTCCAGGGACGAGCTATACATCCTGACCATTGTTTGGGTCACACATGGACATGATATATTGGGCTCATCAAGAGCCTGCGGGGCTGTTGAGGGCTGGAGTAGGGGGTGCAGTTAAGTTAGTCGGGAGAGCGGTGCTGTTGGAGCGAGTGGGTCAGCCCACGGTGGAAGCACTTTGGGAGAACGGTGTGAAGACCCAGAGCTGGGGCAGCAAGGGGAGGCAGAGATGGATGAGTTGGCTGAGCTGCATGGACCACACAAGCAAGAGATGGTTCAGGGTTGACGTGCTTTGACCAAGGTAGTGTTTGGGCTTAAAACTGCAATAGCAGGGATGATGGATTTTGTTGGGATGCTATGAGTTACTGCAGGTTTGGTGCAAGGTGCATTTGGTGGAGGATAAGTTTGCATAGTCTCTTTCTTTTATCATCCCATTTCTTTCACTTGCACTTGAGTTCCTCTGAGCAGCATAAAACAGGGTTCCCTCTTTACCTTTGTGGTGCTTTCTCACACTCCCAGTAACCAATCCCTGTGCTTTCTCAGCCTGAAATACCCTGCACATCCTGTCCAGAAACTGCTTGGCTCCTAAACTGGCATTGCCCTGTTGCCACTTTCCTGGATGCCTGAAATCTCGCTGAGTGGTGCAGACCCTGTCATCTTGTGTTTGCAAGCTCTTTTCAGTTTAATACATTTTAATCAGAAAATTAATCAGGAAACACCAGTTCAGTGAGATAATTGAACAATGAAGAGACACGATAATTACTGTTTAGTCTAATTAACTTTGTTAAGTCTTTATTGGGAACAGAGACTTCCTGAGTAAAACTTACTGAATGGCTCTACCTGGAAAACAGACGCCCTGTCAAAAAGTCTTTGTTATTAATGCTGTGCTTTCAAAATGGGCCGTGTGTCCTTAAATCATGATTAAGGAAACCTGCAGGTGGGTTTTGCTCACAGCTATGAGTTACAGTCCAGCTTATTCTCTTAGATCTTCCATCCATCTCTGCCTCCTCCTTTGCTGCCTTCCTCCTCACCTTTTTGCACGTGAGTAGGCGTTCGATGGTTGAGAAACTCATCCTGTTCTGATGCATCACGTGAATTATCTCTGGCCCTACATACCTGCCTACCCGTCTGCCTTGTGACATGAGAGAGAGCATGGCACTTAGGGATGTTCGCCCATGAAGACAACCAAGCCTGGCTTTGCTGGGTTGAATGTTAGTCTTAGGAGGGCATTAGAAGTTGGCCTGTGCGAATAGGGAACTATTCAATTCGGGTTCGGATTCGGCCGATTCGGGTGCCAGCGATTCAGTTCAGAGCTCCGAATCGGTTTCCCACTTTGATTCGGTTGAATCGGCTCTGAAGCTTTGGAGCCGATTCGGAGCTTTGGCCATAGGGTATAATGGGGAATCAATGAAATATCTATAACTTTGTTCGGTTTGTCTGATTCGACTCAGAAAGCCTAAAGCTTCCCGTGATTCAATTCGGATTCGTAAATTTGACCTCTGAATCATCTCCAAATCCAAATCATGATCAGAAGCTTTGCACAGCCCTAATTGGCAGTGCTGTCTGGGGATGGAATAGCTAGAGATGCTGCAGGCCAGGATTGTGGTGGTGTGTGTAGAAAGCCAGGGCTTGAATAGCAGGGTGTCAAGATATTGGAGTCCTGTCAGAAGCATATTGGGATACATAGATTTTGTCCCTTCAACATTACGCAAGGATTGGAAGATTCCCACCCCCCATCTTCTGGAATAAAACCTGCTTTAATGCTTTACTTGTGGATCTCAGCTCTGACCTCTGGACTTGCAGGGTCTCAGAGGATTCGTGCAGATAAGTCATGCTCATAGGAGAATATTAATGGCTCTGTGCAGCAATGTACGTTTGGGTACCAATTAGCATGAAAGAGTCCGCCTGTCTGATCCGCTCCCTCAGCTTCTCTTTCCTAGGAAGAGCAGAGATTTAAATATTTATCATTTTCATATGGAGGATTAATATAAATATTGAAATGAACTTGATTGGCTTCGGCTTTGGTCTGTTGAGAGAGCCCTTTGGCTGGCCACAGTTCAATAAGCAGCTGACACACAGGTAACTTGTGCATTATTCATGTTGGGTCAGGTCTTGAGAACGGATGAGAGAAACTCTTTGGACATGACCCCGTAAGGGGATGAAACATGGAGAAATGTGCTTTAATAAACAATAGCTAGTAGGGTTATCAGCCGCTAGATAAAAGGCAGTGGAAAATCAGGGGCTGAGATCTTGCTCTTAGTTATATTGGTCCAAAGCCATTGGTCTTCTCCTCTAGCCCCACCGGGAGAGAAATAACCACACACAATCCATTGCCTGTGAGGTGTGTTTTTCACTAAACAATAAAATTAATATAGCCGGACACCTTGGGGATACTTGTAAAGAAGAGAAGGTCTGTATTTTCTGAAATTCAATTTTTCTGTGACATATTTGGTTGGACTCTCACATTCCAACACACAAACCCATGGAAAATATATTTTGCCAAAATTGTCATGTGTGTTTGTTTCTTCCAGTTGGCTGTATAACTGGCCATCGCTTCCCCCTGCCCCCCAGGTTTGAAATAAAAAAATGATAATAAACCCTGAGATTTTGCTTGAAAAGAAATAAAAAGAATTGCTAATATTCCTGTTTTTTAGCCCGTTTTAATGTAAAGAAGCTGCTGAAAATGCTGCAAATTGTTACCGCTCGATGAAAATCACTCTGTTGCATTACCCAGAGCGGGGAAGCAGGGCACCAGCTCCAAGTACCCTATTTAGATAGGGGTGCAAGAACGGCTGCTGCACCCCAGGGCAATAAAAATAGCTTGTTACACCCAGCATCTGACCAAGTAGGTTGTTGCCTATGAAAGCTTATGCCTCTCTGAACCAGTTAGTCTCTAAAGTACCACCCTGACTGACCTTCTGGTTGCTACATCTCTCAACTCAATGAAGCTATGACAATTTGTGGCAGTGAACAGGCTGCCCGTTTGTACCCCCAAATACTTGCACCAGTGGCCTGTTGTCCTTGTGTCACTAGGTGGGGGAGGGATGCCTATCTGGGCTACGTTGTCCTGATGTGAAATGAGGAGCTGCTTTTGTAATGGAAGTTTAAAGTGTGCATGAAACTCAGGCCACAATTATGATGAGTCTTTGGGGTTCATGGATCTCAGAGCAAATTAGGGCCTTGCTCTGAGTGAACTTAGGGTAGTTTTATGAAGTTTGGTTCTGCGCATTTCTGAAACCATTGGTTTGGAAAGAAGATTGGCTTGAAGGGTTGCTTGACTCTGCTAGGGTTGGAGGCTGAATCCCATAAGGTTCAAGGTAAAGGAAAATAAGTGCTCTAGTGCAGTGGCTTTCTACCTTTTTTTCATTTGCGAACCCCTAAATAAATTTGAATGGTGGAACAATTCAAAGGGTTCTGTAAGTGTGGGCATTCATATACTTTTGATTGATCAGAGTCATCTTTTGTGGACCCCTTAGACCCAGTCTGTGGATCCCCCAGGGTCTGAGGGCCACAGGTTGAAAGCCACTACTCTAGAGTTAAATCAAAATGGAAAAAAAATGCCAGCTCTTTCTTCCCTTCCTCCTAGCCACAATTCACTAAACCCAACCCAGTTCTGAAACAGGCTGATTGGGAGCTTTGCAGAATCCTGGTCTTGCTAAATTTTGATAGGCAAAAAATTCTGAGTTTTATAAAGGTCTACCCAACGGCAGGCAGAGCAGGCCATGTGACTTATTTTAACCAGTAGAATAACTGAATGCAAAAAGCATTGAGAAAGAAGGAAATATCTCCAGGATGTGTGAATAAAGGTCTTTTAACCAATAGAATCGTGGTATATAAATGGCATGGGAAGGAGGAGCTACCTCTGTCCTATATCCACCAAGTCAGGAATTTTTCACGGGTGCCAGTTAGTTATTTGTGTAATGCTAAAGCGGAGGCAGACACCTTATCTAAAGAGCTTAGCTAGAGGAGGCAGGGTTAGTCTTTTGCATAAATCAGCTCTGTCAAGCTCCAGACCCTGGCTTTTTTCATTAAAACTAGGGCGGGAGGTCAATCCCCATGAACATTGTTGTCCTTTGCAGATAATTTCTGTAACTATGAGCCCAAATGTTTTGAATTCTTCTTCAGTGAAATGGCATTGTAATTGAATTTATAATTTATTCTGTCCAGTTATAATTAAAATAAGTATTATCTCCATTATTTATGGCTGGCAACCTTGCTGTATGCTCTCAAAAAGGCACATTGAGACAGAGAGGCTGCAGGCCCCACACCATTGCTCTTAGGTTTTTTGACCAGCGTCCAGATTTTATTTTGTTGGAAATATCTGACATTGCACTTAGCCCTGAGGAGCTAGCAAGGCAAC
>NW_005842217.1:669371-696945 GCF_000455745.1 Alligator sinensis
GTGTGGCTTCAGTGTTAGACTTCAATTCCCCCTACCCTGCACAGTGCAAATCTGCAGCAGCGCTTAACTGTCTGGCTCAGCGCTCAGTCTTGGAACCAGCCGTGGCATAAAATCGACCTGATGTTAGGACGCACCTGCCTTACGCAGTATCTGAGTTATGAGGTCACTTCCTTGTGAGTGACATCATTTTTTACTGATTCACTGAGTTTAAAAAAAAATCCTAATTTTCTTCCAGTGTCTGCTGAGATTATATGGTAGTTCTCTGAAAGTTCAATTTCTACTGTCTCTTCAGTGGGTGGCACCTTGCTCTGAACCATCACGGAGGTGTTTAAACTCCATCGCCCTTCTCTCTTCCTTTCTGAGCACCAGGGATGATGGAAAACATTCAGAGTATTCTTGTCCTTGCTCATTGCTGCCTTTCATTTTGCTGGTAAGGCCCCCGTCTATGAGAGATGGATATCCCCCTTCCTAGCCTGGTGCTAAGATCCATGCTTTCGGCTTCCTTCTGCATGGAAGGGTTGGGCAGAGGATGCATAAAGTTTATCCTGCTTCCCTTAGCTGGCACGTTAGTGACCAAACAGGGCACCTTTGAAGGCAAAAGCTTGAGTTGCTATGACTCCCTGGCTGGGGAAGTAAAAGGGTGCATCTGTATGTGTGCTTTACTGTGGAGCTGACTAATTATCTCTGCAGTAAAGCATCACCACCTACATGTGTGCTTGTATTAGGGCACAGTACATTAAGTAACTCTGCTGTAGGATCATACTGTCCCGGACAAGTACTATCCTACAGCAGAGTAGTTAAATGCACTGAAACACAGGTGTAGACGGTGGCCGGGGCTGGCTGGGACACAAGTCGGCTACAGTGCAGGGGCTGCCTGCCAGTTAGGTCCTCACTGTAGCACCCTCATGCCCCAGCCAGCCCCTCTGCAGCACGTTGAGCTGGTGGGCGGAGCAGCTCCGGGCTGGCAGGCAAACCCCCTAGGCTCCCAGCCAGCAGGAGCTGCTCTGCCCCAGCTCAGCGTGCTGCAGTCCTGGGTGCACATGTAAACCCTGTGCCTGGGAGCAATAAAATCCAGCATGAACTGCACTGGAATTCATTGGTACGTGCTAATTGCATGTAACCCCCCTGTCCTCTGCAGATCCAGCATGGTGGTGAGCCTTTAAAATACGCTCGCTACTGGGTCACGCATCCTGTTCCCAGAGATCAGGAAAGCAGGTCTTACACTGCCATAGGAGAATGGAGACAGTGCCATAAGCTAGTTCTTAAATGAGCCCATGAGCCCAGAGTCACACAGTCAGTGATACCTCAAGCGCTGGCCCGTTGATACCCGAAACAACTTAGTCCAGTGATTTAATCACAAGACTGAAAACCACTGCTCTCCAGCTCCCCAGGCCCTACTCAGCAGTGCCCTCTGCACTGCCACAGTCCAGGGTGCAAAGCTGCCCTGTTTTGCCACTGGTCCCAGTAGCTTATTCCTGCACTTTGCTGTCATGAGGACAGTTGAGTGATTTTTGGTGATACATAACACGCGCATTGTTGTGGGTGGGTGTGTAAACTAATGTGTGCATGTATTGATGATGGCCTACAAACTGAAAGCTCAGCTTCTAGTCCTGAATCTGTTGGGAAAGTCCATTCTCCAGTAGCATAACAGAATGGCCTTGTGCGTTTGTTTAGTTATTTTTTTTAATTTGTCTCTGTTGGTTAATTATTCTGTAACCGCCATCAATTACTGCAGGATCCCTCTGCTGATCTGGTAAGAAAACTTGCCTTTTACCAGAGAGAAGAAAGAAATTGTTTCTTCTGGAGGGCAATTATTAAGGATACCTTTTATTTCCTCCCCCCCATCCCCTCTTCCCATGGAAGCATTTAGAAAATAAAATTGTTAAAGCTTTAAAACACTTCCCTGGCTGAGCTAAGAAGCTAATTAGTATTTAAGAGGGACAGTTGGGCAAGGTTAAAAGCTGTGAAATAGAGAGAGAGAGAAGGGAAGGGAAAGATGTTAACATTATAAAGGGAGGAAAATGGAAGTGAGAGAAGATGCTTTTCCACAATGAGGCATTTAAAAAAGAACATTATTGGCAATTTCAGGCTGCGAGAAAAGTGCGTTTAATTCTCCCCCACCCCCTGGCCCTCTTCCCCTGAGTTATAGATTAAAGAAATGCTGCAAATTGCTATTTTCTTATTTGGGACAGGAGAAAGGAACAAGCTGACCTAAATCGCTTTGTTGTTACCCAGCTTGGCGGCCATGAAAATGGATCAGCCTGAAAGCGCCTCACACTTGGGAAGAGCATCCCGTTAATATCCGCAGAGCTACTCCATTGTTCTCCTGCAAATCGCTCTCTCGAACACTCCTCTGCCGGGGCGCCTAGAGAAAAAAACCCTTGAAAACAGTTAGATGGCTCCTGCACTCAGGCCACTGTGCTGGGCAGCACTGCTGCACGCTTTTCTTGAGCTCCCTGTTTGCCTGAGTCCACCTGCTGCAGCTTTTCTTGCCCATGGGCTGAGAGTTTCCTAGTAGTTAGGGGCTGGAAGGGACCTTACAGATCATCAGATCTGCCCCTGCACTTATGTGTGTGGATATGGGGTGGCTGGGGGGTGGATGTGGGAGCGGGAGCTAGTGGGGATATGTGGGGGTGTGCGTGGTTCTTTAGGGCAGGAGCTGTTTCTCTATTCTGTTCCTACAAAGTACCTAGAAGAGTAGGGTCCTGGTCTGTCATGGGCAGTCCTACCCCTACTGATGATACAAAGAAAGCGTCAACGTGCTCTGGTCCATTCTTCACCGTGGCCTTCTCCCCCAGGCAGCACAAGGCTGGATGCGGTGGGCTGAAGTGCTGGCTGAACAGATCAGGTATTTCCATCCCTAGAACGGCACATGGAGAGGTGTGATTCAAAACTGATTGAAGACAGGGGCAGGTTTTGTGGATTTTGGAGAGAATTAGCTTGCATTTCAGGGGTAGGTATGCTGGGGTGAGGCAGGCTTCCCTCCACTAGGTGGGTGCCCTGCAGTAAAGTGGGGTGCCCTGCAGTGGTGGGTGAATCTGAGGCCATTGCCCTCCTATATCTATGCCTCTGATGGCATTCGGGCCTGAGCAGAGGACCTGCTGATATCCTGGGCAACATCTGTATCCTGCAATAGTAGCTTCTAAATCTGCAACGCACTCTGGTCCGCGCCTCTTTGATGATCATTCCTAGGGCTTACACAGTGTCGGGGCCCTGCATTCAGAGAATTGCATCCTGAGAGCTTGGCCCAACTCTTGCTGACCCCACTGAGACTTGGTCCAGGCGGAGTGAAGAGCAGATCTACAAGAACAAGGAGGAGAAACACCTTTCCCCACAGGCGGAGGCAGGGCAGCACATTTGCTCCATAGCCATCACTGTAGTCCTGAGCTGTTTCCCCAGTCTCCCATCCCTTGTCCTACCCAGACACTCCACTTCATAGACTCAGAGGCATTCAGCTCCCTGATATACAAGAAGTTTGCCTAAAGCCTTTTTGTTTCCTTTCCTCTTTGAAGCAGAATACACTAGCTACGCTGCCTCTAAGATCTGCCAGGAAAGAAGAAGTGCTTGCACTGGTATCATTCTGGACTTCGCTTTATGTTGTCTAGGCTCATGGGCAAACTTCCTCTGGGGAAAGTAACTCCTTCCTGACCCCTGCAGGCATCTCCTTATGCCATGATGCATGAGATTTATTTATCCTGAACTTTCAGAGCCCTGAATACTGCTCAATCTGCGCCTAGCCACAAGCTGCACAAAAGCATCCACTATACACACGTGTATTATCCTCTGCTTTGTAAAATAGCTCTCCCAAAGCCACCCGTGCAGCTGGGTCAGCACACAGTCCTCTGTTTGCTCTGTCTTAAACATGCCATCAACACGCTCACCTACACATCTCATTTTGATCCATTGTAAAGGACAGGTTGCAGCAGCTTAAGTAAATGCCACTTGGTCATTAAGGTCGTATTTGTGGAGGTTTAACAGCACTGTAATAGACCCAGAACTTGGTCTGCAGAGTTGTTACCACATAAATATACCATAATAAGCAGCTGGTAGTTAAATGCTTTGTAATACAGGGAAAGCTGTAATTTGCTGGTGAACAATGGCTGATTGCAATCTTATTACAGTATCCATTTCCTAACCGCATCATAAGCCTGAACAATCACCAAAAAAAGAATCACGTGAAATGACAGTGTTGTTGCAGCTAGACCAGGGTGGGCCAGCACTAGCGCAAAGGCATCTGTCTGGGCTCTGGCTTTCTTCTGGCTTTCAGTAACAAGCACAATGAGAGCTGGCCAGTGTAAATCAGTGTATCCCCACTGGCCATTTTGATTCACAGAGGTGGAGGTTTTGGGCCCATAGAGAACTAGACCCCTGCAGAGAGAGCCTGCACCAAACTCCATGCATCACTTCCATATTCACTTCTGCCACCCCTGTGCAGTGTGGGGCTGCAGAGAGACACCCCAGCTCCTTTCAAATGTGCTAGCTCCAGCACCAGAAGCAAGTCTACTGGCAGCAGCATGTTCCTCAACCTGGGCTAATTTACCTTGCTTCTCTACACTATGCTGCAGTTTTGTGCCTATTTCTCTGCCCACCCTTTGCTTATGTTGACAGTCAGCTTTTCAGGACAGGGACCGTTACTTTGCGTTTGCGCAGCAAAGAGCCGGGCTGGGGCTTCATGGCACAGCTATAATAAATAATAATGAAAACCATTTAAATCTCGCAGTGCCCTAGTTCATAAGACTTAACCAATGCATGGGTTCTCCCTCTGCCCAAGGGTGGATTTTGCCGAAAGTGTATTTAACATATTTTAGAGGCACCAGGAGACTTTATCATGATCCATGGATAATATTGTTCCCTTGCTAAAAATATAGCGAACATAAATTAAGCCTTCAAATGCATCTGTGGTTCCCAGTGACACAAACTTTGCTCTTGGGGTTTATGATGACAATAAAATACTGTTCACTGCTAACATTTCCTTCCCTCCTAGCCTCACAAACTGAGACAAGTCCATGTATTGGAGAAGTTAGTATTTTATGGCTATCTGCAACCATGTAGCGTTGCTGCGCCAACTTTTTAGGAAGAAACTGGCCAGGCAAGCCCCAGCTCTATTGATTACTATTATTTGCTGTCTGCACCAGCAATGGAGGCCCGCTGTGTTAGGTGCTGTACATGCATATGCATAAAAGACACTCTTTGCTGCAAATAAATTTCAGTGTAAGGGTGGCAGGCGTGTGATACACTTACACCAGTGTAACTTAGGTTGGTTTACCCAGTGGTGCTCAGGCCTGTGGATCAGATCTGGCTCTCTGAGCCATGTCATCTGGGCCAGAGCTCTCCAGGGATCCAGAAGATTAGCAGTAGGGGAGCGGTTGTAGTGTTAATTGCTGCTCCCCTGCTGCCAAATTTCTGGGCACCAGCCAGATCCAGACATGTAGGGTTTGATGCAGGATCAGGCCAGCCTGCAGTGGGATCTGGCCAATGCACGGCCCGATCTAGCATGTGGGGTCAAGCTGGCATGTGGCCAAATGCAGTGTGTGAGATCACACCTACAAAGTGACTACGCACACCAAACTTGCACAGGATCCAGCCTACAAATTGACCCCACACCACTCATCCTGCCCAGGGGGTTGGAAGATTGGGCACCACTGCATTTGTCCCGAAGTCACAGTAATGTCTGAAGCATACAGAGACCAGCTCTCCCAAGATAGGCAGCCACAGTATGTGCTATTGTAGCATGTCTGCCAGTAGAAAAGCCTGTAATAGCCTGTTTGCATTGACAAAATAGATACTCCAAGACAAAACTGATAGAGCTAAGGACATGCATACACACAAGTAACTTATGCTACAATAAGTGTGTAGTTACTCCTGCCTTTCCAAGAGATAGCTGTGCCTTGGAATAGAGCGACTTGCACCAGTGCAGGGCTGTTCGTGGTGTATGCCTCCCATGTTTCTACCAGTGCAAAGCCAACAGGTGAGTAGGAACAGTGACATGATTATAACGATAAGCTGTGGGCATAGTACACCAGCTGCTTCACTTTTTCTGGTGTTAGCATCTCCTCATGGAGAGGGAGAGGAGTTATTGAAGGCTATAGGGAGAAAACACAAAGGGGCTTGTGGGAAAACTGGACTAATGGGCAATGATAACAAAGCCCCATTGAAGAGAGCTCAAATTTCTATACATCCAAACTCGCATCTATGTAAGCTCTTATCTCAAGCAATGACCCCAAAAGGGGGTCATTAGAGAAGGACAAAGAACTGAGTTAATAAGGCTGTTGGCATACGCTGCTGCTTCCTTCTCACGATGCCCCTTCACATCTTCCTTCCCCATAGTCCCGCTGAGCATTCGTCCTCTGCAAGAGATTCAGGAGAAGGCAATTTGCAGAGAATTTCTACAGTAACTGATGACCTGTTTCTCTCTGCATCAGACCATCCACTGTGCCAGCCAGCCACCTCTTTCATGCAATGCCAAGAGTCAGAAGCAAATTGCAGGCACCCAGCTCTCTCCAAATCACTGGAAGTGATGCTTGCACTGACTGTCAATGGGCATTTATTTTTTGGGAGGTAAATTATCTTGGTCCAAACCCTTGCCTGGTATAAACTGGCATAACTCCACTGAATGGCTATTGGTTTTCACAGCAGCTGAGGATTTAGCACCACAGTCACCCTCCTTTACATTTAAACTTCCAGAAGCTAGGAAAGACCATTATTTTAAGTGATCAACAATAGTCATTTTCTATAGCCTCTCGAATAAATCATGCTAAGAACTCCCTTATCTGAGCAGCGTAAGTAATTAGAGTCAGGATCCTGAGCCCACGCTTCCACTGGCTCTGGCATGTGTGAATTATGGAGCCTGCAGTCCTGATGAAATACTTGATCTTCTGTTGCAATATCAGAGTGACCGCTTGGGAGGTCACGTGTAGAGGACTTGTTCAGGGCTCTGCAGCAGCAAAAGCTTTGCCTTTCAATTTATAAAGAGAAGAAGCGCTACCTCACTGGCGCGAAGTCTCATCATGGGGCTTTACGGTTCAAGGGCTTGCAGGTCAGAGGCATAACCAGCAAATTTGGTGTCCCAGACAGATGACAGAGTGGGGAGGTTGGAGGGTTGCACAGGGCTGGAGTGGGGCAGCATTGACTGTGCATGGTGGGGAGGTCTTACCAGAGATTCAAAGACTCAGCTTTTGCAGTCTCCCTTCACACTGAGGGATGCTGCCACCAACACCACCACCCCTACCACATGGGCTGCCCGCACACAAGCTGCTATCACTGCTGTTGCTGTCACGCAGGTTCCCCGCACACCACCCACTGTTCCTGTTACCGCTGGCATGCAGGGTCCAGAGGACAGTCCTCTAAAGCACAGCCCAAGGCTGGTGCCCCCCTGGTCCACCCCTAGTTATACCGCTTCACTAACACACCGAACTCATGGGGACATCTGGTTTTCAGGCCTTTCCTGGAAGAAAGGACAGGAGCCATCACCAGAGCGGAAGAGAATAATGAAAAATGAAAGACAAGAAAAAAAAAAATGAATGAAGAGAGAGAGAAACCAAGGGAAGGAATAGAAAGTGAGAATATAAAAGGAAGAGGTGACTGGAAGAGTATTAGGCAGGTGCGGAGCACTAAGGGAAAGCCTGATGCTCCCATCACAGCAGTTTTAACTGGTTGAAATCCTTTCCTTTCAGCAAATTTAGTCTTGACTTAAAATGAGATGAGTGAGATGGAGGGATGTCATGGGAAGTACCGGTGATAAATGGGTAACTATGGGAGCACACGGAGAGACACCCAAGGCAGTCTGGGGGCAGGGGGAAATTCTCCTTTCACACCAGTGGTCCAGAAGTGTGGTAGAATCACCCCTTCCTTATACCAATGTAGGAGCAAGCCCTTTGTTTGGAAACTACAAGGTTTAAGAGTTTTTTAGAGATTCGCCTGCATTTTGCCACTAGTCCTGTTTATATGCAGAGCTCCAGGCTCTGCTTTTAAATTCCACTCCCAAAAGTTTTCTCAGGGCACTTTGTATGACCTTCTGCACTGTGCTTTATAGTATTTGTCCTTCCTTTCTTGCCCAGCATTTACAAATCTATAACAATAACTGTATTCCTAGTGTGGTTCAGAGGAATTCAATGTACAGCCCTGTTGTGTGGAAACCATTTCTTGTCCACTGCAGAAAACAGCCTTGTGAACAAAATAAACCTTTAGACAGATCTCACCAGTAGGTGCCATGTACCTCTCCAGGCATCCAGTGAATTATTGACAACTTGACTAAAGGAATGAAGAAATTGCCTTAAAGACAGAACAGGGCCAAAAGCAGACCTCTGTTACTGGAGAGGTAAATCTCCACCGGCACCATTGAGGTCAGCAGAGTTACTCCACGTTGGCACTGGGGTAAAGGAGGGTAGGATCTGCCCACAGTCCCCAGTCATTTGCTGTGCAGGTTGTTTGTCCAAGCAGTGCATCGTTGTGATGTGGCCTGGCCCCGTGCATTGAAGTCTGTTGTTTCTCGTGGAGACTTGGATCCAGCTCATAGCGATCTGCACGAAAATGAATTTTGTGTTTCACCTTCCCCAGTTCTGTGTTGGTTTGACCCAAGCCCATTTTTCTCCACCGTTTTTCTGTTTGACACCAAATTGAGACATGAATTATTTGTCCTAGTCCAGCTCTGACTCCCTCTTCAGACTTGTAGCCTGTTCCCCATTCACTTAACCCTGCTTCCTCCACAGTGCACACACCAGGGATAGGGAATTGCCACTCCACCCGCAGGGTGACCCTACCCTGAGGCCATAGCTAGAGAAGGAGCAAAGAGCCCAGCCCAGCACAGGATGCTGGAAAATTGTTAACCTTATTTCCTCCCTTTTTTTAACATCTAAAAATAGAGCATCAGGCTTAAAATTCATTTCCTGAAAAGGCGACAACAAATAAAAAGAGATGGGGCATTTTGCTACCTTATTCACAGCACGTCTGGGTGCTTCTTTGGAATGTAATTACAGCATCACACTGGTTGCAAGCCATGCCCTCAATTGTGTTTAAATCCATTCCCTTGTGAGTTTGCATGGTAATGCTGTAGCTGCTGTGTTTGGGAGGTATAGCTTACTGGTCAGAGGTCAGACACTAAGAATCCTTCTTCCTAGAGCCTGGCCTCTGACCAGTAAGCCATGTTTCCCATTACCCGAACAAAGTAGCTAGTTTCTGCTTCTGGTTTCACTGCTAACTTGCTCTGAAGTCGTGGAGGAATTACAGGTAGCACTGAGCACCGTTTCATTTGCTATGCTGGGTGGAAGTTGCCCCCATGCAGAAGTCTTTGCACTGTGCAAGTCCTCAAAGCAGGGCTTTAATAGGTCTTCAGTAGGCACAGGCCTGCTGTGACCCCCAATGCAGGTGTGAATGCAACCCCATATGAGCTGAGCTGTGGTGTTCAGAGCTTCTGAAAGATCAGGTCATTATGTCTTTTGTGCTGTAGTCATGACAGACGTGGGGCGAAACCAAAACATTTCCTGCATTTTTTTTTCCAGGGCTAAAATGTATTGGCCAAAAGACCAAAACACTTGATGTGGAGATAGTGTCCTGCTGCCTCGAGGGAGCTTAGGTCATTCTTCTCTGCTGGCCAGTCTCCCTGGTTCAACTACATATCGCATACTGAATCACAGGCTTCCCTAGATGAGTGGGTATTTCCTGATATTGGTGGACTGGGGGGTATAGTTTAACAGGGGAGTCTGGCTTGTAAAGAAAAATGGGGGCTGGAGACAATCCCACTGTAGTTCTCATGAGGTCCCACAGCAGCTATCTCAAGAAAAGATGTTTGGGGCATTCAGACAGACCAGAGAAAAACTAAACCTGATTTTTCCCATAGGAAATGTTCTTACCAAAAACATCTTTTTGCCCAATTCCTGTTTCTTATCAAACCAGCACTGAGGCAGACATTTTTGAGCAGCCCTAGTGGAGAGATTTAGCTGGCCTCCATCAGAGGTGTTCTCAGTCTTAATTAACCAATGCTTGTAAGACCAGGACATTCCCATGGCAAAGGATCTATCCAAATGCCAAATGTTATGAGCCATGCAGAAGTCATTCTCCTTGCCAAAGGCAGCAAGACTCATTGGAGTTTGGGCATGCCATGCTAACAAGAAATGCATGGGATTGTAAAGCAAAGACAACTGGGTAAACTTAGGCTGACTTAATTTGGAAATGGTGTCTGTCTGCGCCACATGACAAGGATAGTAAATTATGCTGAAAGTGTGATCTACAAGACATCAAATTCTCTCCCTGTCTTTCTTAACCTTGGGACAAATTAAATCAAATTCTTCTGCGAAGCCTAAAGACATAAAACTTGTTAGCTGTAACAATATATTCTGCCAAGCAGTCCGGGCTCCCCGGTATTAATTACTTTATTCAGTAAGTTAAACAAATGATATGATATCTGAATTCAAGGGAGAGACACCCAGGAGTTTTACAAGGGATGCAAAGGTTATTCCTGCCAATGAACATCCAAACTAGAATTGCTAATTTGATGTGAAGAGCGTTCATCTGTTGTCAAGCTGTCTTTGTTTCTCTGTTATGCTATATCGAATCTGGCCATAGTGGAGCAGTGCATCAGGAATTAACCATTTATGTCCTGAAGGGTTCTTCTGCCCAATAGCTCATTCTTCCTCATGTTTTTTTGAGATTCTTTATCATGGTAAGGGCCAATGGCTGCAAGATAAAAGTCAGAAACATTCAGCGATCCATAGATTTTTAATGCCAGCAGGGACCATTAGATGATCTAGTCTGACCTGTGTAGCACAGGGGTTGCCTTTGTAGCACAGATATGTTCAGTCTTGATCTGAAGACACTGAGAAAGGCAATTCCCTTGGTGTTTTTTTCCAGTGATTGATTATCCTCATTTTAAAATTGATTTTCATTTTGAAGCTGTCTGGCTTTAACTTCCAACTGTTGCTTCTTGTTACACACTGGGCGCATCAACACAAGATGTGGTAATAAACATTAGCATAATTTACTGTGCAGGAAGCATGCATGTCTACATGCCTGTGCGCACTTACTGCACAGTAAAAATCCTTAATCTCATTTAAATTTGCTACTTGCAAATGCAAATAGCAGATTTAAGCAAGATTAGTTACTGCATAGCAGCTCGTGTATAGATTCAACCCAGGAGCAAGTTTGCTAGTCCCAGGGCTATGGGTCAGGAGCATCTTCTTGCCCAGGGCTGGGCTGCCTCTATGACAGCCCCTGTTTTCAGGCCATAAAAGCCTGCAGACTTTTTGAACCCTGGGGCACATAGACAGGGAGCCTGAGTGCACTGCAGGCCCCTGTATCCCCTTGGGCAGGCTACAGCCTAGCTGTGCCTGCCTGCCAGCACCCCAGCATTGCTGCCTGGAACCACACTGCTGTGCAGCTGCCAGGACAGTGCCATCCAGGCCAACAGAGTGCTTCAGGCTGCTGCCTCTGGCCAGAACTGTCAGCCCCCAGGCCTAACTGCAGGCGGCCTCTGGCCAACAGGGCCAGTACTACCTGTCTGCAGCATATCCCTAGCACCTGCAGCTGTTGTGGGGCATTGGCTCTGCTGCGCAGCTGACTGTCCCATGCCATGGCCCTGTGCTGGGCACTGCTGGCAGCTGTCCAGACCCAAGAACTCAGGGATAGCCGCACAGGGGCCCAGAGAGCCGTTGTGGGACCCACCATGGCCTCCTCCCTGTTCATGGACATACCCAAGCCCATGCCCTGTACCTGGGGCCCCAAATGGACCAAGGAGGAGACTTGTAACCTCATGGTGCTGTAGGGTGAGGCAGAAGTGCAGTGCAAATTTGAGCAGGGTGGGCGTCCAATGTGCAAATTAATGAGGCACAGTCATGCCAAATGCAGGAGCAAGGGTACAAGTGATCTGCGCAGCACTGCTGCTTAAGGGTCAAGGACTTGAGGGCACAGTGAGTCACCATGACTGACCACAATCATCAGTCCAGCCATGCACACAAGTCTATGTTCTTTATGGATGGTACAGTTCACTGTGTGCCTCTGACAGAGCTGGCGCATCTGCAGCACCCCAACTGTGGGCACCAATGTCCCTGAGGCTGCATCCCTGCTGCCAAGTATGGCCTCTTCCCTGTATCTAGATGCAGACCCTGCAGAGCCATGAGACAGAAGCTTTTTGTGAGAGTTTGCAACATTTCAGAGATAAGATGCTCTATACCAGGAGCCATGCATTGCCTGGCTTCAGATCTGGGGTTGGGCATGCACAGGTACCCAAGGACCATGGTAAGTTGGTCAGGCAGGCCTGGGCCCAGGTGGGTGCCAACTGAGCCCCTCAACCCCACATGCTCCCATACAGCCAGCGAGCCTTTGGGTGCTGGCCACAGGCAGCCCGCCTCCCCCACCCCATCCCCAGGGTGGGATAGGCCAGGATCCTGGCAGCACCTGCCTCCCCTCTCTTCCTACAGGCCAACCACTCTGCTGTACTGCTGCTGAGCCCATGGCACCCAGGCAAAGAGCTTCAAAGTGCAGTAAATCTGCTTCTTAATTCCTGCATGTGTAGACGCCTGCCTGAAAGTGCTTACACCAGATTAGTTTACACCAGAGTAAATTTAGGCTGGATTAAATGCACATATAGACATGCCCAATGGATGCCTTTACATGAGATACCTTACTGTGCATTAGCCTAATCTAATATACAGTAAAGCATCACCATCTATATGTGTGCAGCAATTACTGCACAGTAGATTAGTCTAATGTACTGTTTTCTAGTACCAGTAGATGCAGGTAATATAAAATGATGCATTTAACTTATGTGCTGAAGTGCACATATAGACACTGACTGGGAGCAAATTGCTCCTGGTCAGCCCAGGCAGCAGGGGGCCACAGCTTAGCTCCAAGCTCTGGGGGGTGGGTGGGCACAGCTCCTCATCTGCTCCCCAAAGCAGCTCTGAGCTGAGCAGAACTCAAAGCTCCAGGGGGCAAGTGGGGAACTGTCCTCAGCTCCTTGCCCACCCCCAGGAGCTCTGAGCTCCATGTGGCTTGGAGGTGCTCTGGGGAGCAGGCAGGGAGCTGTCCCCAGCTCCTCCTCCTTCCCCTTGGAGCTCAGGCCTTATTCCCAGTGCCCTCTGCCAGCCTGGGGCTGGCCCCAGTGCCCCCTGTCCCCTGAAGCTCCCGCTGGCTGCTGCAGGGGGGCAGAGCAGTGCTGGAGCAGGCCTGGATTGAACTGCTCCCATCAGGAGCAAGTTTGTTCACAGATGTGTGCCCAGGCACAGTTTAACACACCTGAATTTTTTGCACAGAAAATTCAGGTGCATTAATTGCATGTGTAGACATGCCCATTCTCTGCTACATGATTGAGCCCTTAGAATCTGGCATTTTCTCCCTGTGAAGGTACTTCTACACTGTAATCAAGCTCTCTCTTGATCTTCTTTATGATAAGCCAAACAGATTGAGCACTTTGAATCTTTCACTCTGAAGCATTTTTTGCATCCCATGAATCATTTTTGTGGCTTTTCTCTGCATCATCTCCAGTTTTTCCACAACATTTTAAAAATGATGAACTGGAGGCAGTATTTCAGCATTGGCCTCATTTGATAGGAGTAAATGGGTAAGAAGATGCAAAGTTTTACTATTATGCATAATAAATCACTGGAAAAAGTTACCAAGGGATGGGCTGGCTTCTCCACAGCTTGATGTCTCTATGTCAGGAGCAGAAGTTCTTCTAAAAGATTGGGGGTAATTTAGTCTATTGGGAATTTCTACCAGAGTTGGTTGGGAATTTCTACCAGAGCTGGTTGGGAAACTTAATTTATTTTCTGTGAAAAATTCCAGAGTGAACAAAACAAAAATCATTGTGTGGAAAGGTTTGCTTTTTTTTTGTTTTACGGGGTGGTATTTATTGTTTCATCCTTTTCTTCATGGAGTATGCGTTTTTTTTCCCACTGGAATTCTGAAAACTGGGTTGTGTGGGGGAGGAGGAGAAAACTTTTCAAAACCCCAAAGCATCTCTTGTTATTTCTGACTAGTGAAAAATGCTGTTGAGAATAGAAATTTGCATGTGAGTGTACTTTTCAAACCTAAAGATAGCAAGAGCCATGGGCTGAAATTCTCTGGCCCATGCTAAGCTGCTAAGCAGATCGGCATAGTCATCTCTAGTTTTAACATCTCTGTCTCTACTGTTTGGTTTCTTGTGAAGGTTGGAACTCAGGGAAGAAAAAGTTGTGAAAAGTCTGCCCAAAAAGTTTGGATGTTCCTCCAAATTGAAGTCAATATACCATATTTTCTTATGTACAACACATCCTGGAATAAAAGGCACACCTTCTTTTGGAAAGGCAGAATGAAGAAAAAAGATCTTTCCTTGTAGTAAGTAACTGAGTAGCAGCTGCTAGGGAGCTAAGCCTGCTCTTCTTTCTGTGGACTGTGCAAATTTTATTTTTGCTTTTGCCGGGTAAGTGGCAGGAAGTGCTCTTGTCATATTCCCTTACATATAATGTGCACTCTGATTCCCGGTGTTGTAGGGTGTTACAGGGATCTATTTAAATTAAGTAATCTTTGCCGCTCACCCGCCTGCCACACCTTTGATGGGAGAAGTAAATAAATAAGTGTATGAAGACAATACTTAAGATCAAACTCAACCTATATCAGCTGGGTTTCCTCTTCCCCTTTTTACAACAACTCAAAATAAGGATAACATAAACAATTCTTGTGACTTCTTTAGAGTCTCTCCGCAGCAGAAATCACTCCTTCAGTTTCTCTGTCTGGTGAGCAACAGTCAGCCGGTCTCACCTTAAGCGATTATTCCTCATGTCTCATTAAACACAACATATAGTCCACAGAAAACAAACTGGGGCAAACTCCCCGTCAGTAAGTCTTTATATTAAAATTAGAGATTCTACTTTTCACAGTCCAACTGGCAAATACCTTGAGTGTAACATTGGTGCGTTGGACTCCCAGGCTTTTCTCCGACGATCTGCAATGATCCCCAACGATTCCCGTGCCTCCACACAGGCTGCTTCAACCACGTCTCACGGTCTCTACTGCAAGCCCCTTCCAAAAGTTGGTTACCAGGAGTGTGTCCCTTTTATGGGATCCTCTTCATTTCCAGTAAATAATTATAATTAATTTATTTCAGGTGTCGTCTGCCCGTCATCCACGGCGGATGGCGTCGTCTGTCTACTGTAAGTTTCTTTCCCTTTTCCTCTAAGAGTAACAGGGCACAAGTCTCCCTGGTACACCCAGCAACTGGTTTTGAGGGTGTGTTGTATGCAAGTGAAGGTGTCCCCCCATCACCACTTCAACCTTACACCAGGGTTGAATTTGATCCTTCTTCCCAGTGGGTGTGGGCCTGTTTATGTGCATTCACGCATCTCAGTTCAGCCTGGTGCAGTGGGAAGAGGGACTGTTGGGCCCAATTCCCCAGTCACATCTGTGTAAGTCAAGAGTAACACCATTGAGATACACAAGCCTAAAACATACATGAGATCCTAGCAGGATTGATAGTGTTTGGCAGGGAAGAAACACCCCACTGTAAGAAGCGCTAGGTGTGTTTGAAACAAAGTCTCATTTGCCATGGCATCTTGCTAACACAAAGCTGTAATTAATGAGCCTGGTGGAAAGCAGCCAGAGCCTTCCTTGCAAGTCTGGATTTCAAATGCTTTTTCACTGTGCATATTTCTCAGTTCATCTAACATCCCTCTGTGGGTTTTTTTCCCTTCATTTCTCCCGTAGTGGTCCGGGTTGGAAAACAGTTACTGTGAATTGCAGATGAATTACCCAAGAGCCATGTACTTTATTATCCTTATTATTGTAACACCCGTGTTTACTAATATTTTAGTAGTAGTAATAGTAATAATTGTAGCCACAGAAGGAGTCGTAATACTTACTACAATAATTCCTAAAGGCAGCTAGGGCCGCTGTGTGCTAGGGGCTGTAGAGACACCTAGCAAGAGAGAGTTACTGCCCATCTAGTTTTCAATATAAATAGACAGGACGGAGAATGGAATTCTGGGTACCCTCCATTTTACAGGGACCTGGGGAATTATGGGACAGAGAGGGGGAAAACTTATTTAAGGCATCCTAACTCCAAAGTCAATGCCCTGAACACAGCAGTTCTTTGAGATGCCCTTTCTCCCTTTGTTTCTACCCCCATTTTGCCTTGTGTTCTCCACTAGTGAATCCCATTTCAGCTCCAACGCAGGGGCGAAGGTGATCATTTATCCATGGTGTATCTCAGACCAATTGCCATTCTGCCCAGGTAATTCAATCCAAAGCAGAGCTTTCAGGATCTTTTCATTAAGACCATTTTTTTTGCGAAGGCCATATTAATAGGGCTGAGAAGGATGGCTATTTTTGGAAAAGATCTAATATTAAAATGCAAAAAGGGAGGAGGTGGGAAGAGCCATTCTCCCAGTACGGTGCTCTGTTCTCCGGCTTGCTCTGCCCTGAATAACATTGCATGTTTCCTCTGGTGTGAGGCTTAATTTATGCCATAAGAAAATGAGAGCAGGAGAAAAATGGAAAGCTCAGTCCTGTCGGAGGCTGAGCACCCTCCTGCAAAATGCTGAGTCAGTGGAAATCAATGCAGCTCAGTACCTTGCCGAAACCACCCCTCACTTCCCCCTCTAGCTTTATTGCGATTCCAGTCAGCAGAGTAGCTATAAACCAACAGAGGAGGCTCCCATAAAATAAAAGTCATGTCCAAGTGGTAAGATACCCAACAATCTACTATAGAGAATCACTCTGAGGGGTGAAATGCTAATTTGCCATAAATCCTATTGGGAGGAAGAAAAAGGAGGAGGAAAGGAAATACATATCTCCTGAATGCAAAAGGGCGAGGATGAAAAACAGTGTAGGCAGTGGTGTTAGCCCAAGAGAAATACCCATGAAACATCCCTTCATTAATGCTCCCAGCTCCCTGCTCTTGCTGATTGCTGTCACATAAATACAGCAGCCAATGGCTTGTGTTAGCACCAGTCTGGAAAAGAATAGGCTTTCGAAGGAACATTTAGACCTAAAAGCCATCGCTCAAAATTACTGCTATTCAGCCCAGCCTGATGCTTCCCAGCATTATTTATGGCCCCAGGTAGGAGACATCATCTCCTTAGAGGTTCTGAAGCTGAAAAAAGGTCATTAAGGAATGTGTTGGTGAAAGATGGAGTGAAAGCATACATGGACGCATGCGCATACACGCACATAGATGCACACAGAGATGTGTGCAGTCTGAGACAGACAGCCAGGACATGGATGGCTCTCCAACTCTCTCAGGGAGGGTAGGTAGTTGGTAAATAGGTCTTTTGGACAGTGCTGTGTATGTTCAGTGCATGCTGTAGGGCCCCAGGCTTGGCTGAGATCTTCAGGTGTTTCTTTATAACACATATCTTCAGTAATAGTAGTAGTAGTAGGAAAAATATCAAAGCAGAGATCAGAGCTTTAGAGCTTCCTCAGGTATAGGAGTGTGAACTAAATGGCATGAACTTGTGTTTGCATGCAGATCGGAAAACTGTTGCTCTCTTGACTAGGCTCAATGATCTATAGAGGCTTCCCATTGACTTTGATAGGGGTTGGATCAGTCTCTTAATGAACTGGGCTATTTCAAAAGGGCAGGAGCATCGCTGACTCTGATTGTGTTGCTAAGAGAATGAGTCAGGGGAACAGTTTTTGTTTCTATCAGGGGCTTGGTGGCAGCTGGAGTTTCACAGCCCCACAGTCCTTCAAAAGAGCACCACATGCCTATAAACAAGCTCCCCCATCTCTCTAGTGCACCATAAAATCCTTCAGTAACTATCATCACAGCAACAATAAACCTCTTATTTCCATTCTCTGAGATTTATGGGGCTGGTGGGGAAGGTGGGGCTGCTGTTTTATTGTGCTGATCAAATGTCTGTGAGGAGACAATACATCCAGGTATCTCCAAAACGACTTTATAGAGGAACCACAAATACATTTATTTTCCCATATATAATATAATATAATATAATATAATATAATAATTTCCTTCAATGCCTTCTTTCTTTCTTTTATAAGAGTGTAATTGGGGGATTTTGCAGGTCCAGGGTATATAGCCCTCCAGGAACCCAGCCAGCTGAACTCCCCGCTCAGTGTCTTCATCAGTGACTTGGATGAGGGCGTGGAAAGCGCTCTGTCCAAATTCGCAGATGATACTAAATCATGGAGTAATGTTAACACACTAGAGAGTAGGGAATGAATCCAGGTGGATCTGGACAGGTTGGAAATGTGGGCAGAACAGAACAGGATGCAGTTTAACAAGGACAGGTGCGAGGTGCTGCACATGGGGAGAAGGAATCACTAGCACACTTACAGGCTGGGGGAGGACCTTCTCAGCAGCACAGTAGCAGAAAGGGATCTCGGAGTCATTTTTGACACCAAGATGAACATGAGTTGTCAGGGTGACAAAGTGATCAGTAAAGTTAACCGCACTTTATCATGCATTAGCCAGTGCATGACAAACAGGTCCAGGGAGGTGATTCTTCCCCTCTATGAAGGATTGGCCAGGCCGCAGCTGGAGTACTGCATCCAGTTTTGGGTGCCGCACTTCAAGAGGGATGGGGACAATCTCAAGAGGGTTCAGAGGAGGGCCACTCATGTGGTCAGAGGCCTGCGGGCAAGGCCCTATGAGGAGAGACTGAGGGACTTAGATCTCTTCAGCCTTTGCAAGAAGAGGGGAGAGGTGATCTTGTGGCTGCCTACAAATTTATCGGGGCTGGGGGGGGACAGCAAGGAATAGGATATGCTTTGTTTAACAGGGCATCCCTTGCAGTAACTAGGAATAATGGCCACAAACTGACGGAAAGCAGATTTAGGTTGGACATCAGGAAGAACGTCTTGACAGTAAGGGTTGCCAGAATCTGGAATGGGCTCTGTCGGAGAAATTATTCGCTTAAGCTCTCAACCTAGAAAGGGAACACCTGCAAATACTCCTGACCCCAGCGGGGCTCGTTTCCCAGCTGAGACTCAAATAAGCAGGAGACGAGGGTGTGGTCTTTTCAGTTTATTCAGCCAAAGGTCCCCCGACCTTAGAAAGCCAGAGGGGCCCTGGTTGCACTCTCACACACGTATTTACATTCTCTGGTTACATGATATTTTGCATGCGCAAAGCTTTAGCGGAAAATTATTAGTATTGCATGACTCTTCTTCAACCTGCAGGGTAAGACCAAATAAGGCACAGGTCTGCCGTTAAGCTTGTCTATCATGCTTAGTTACTATGGGGGAAGTTGTGGGCCCCTGAAGGTACAGGCTGTGCTTCCCGTATTGCCAAAGGAAACCCCTTTCTCTGCGCACAATTTCTAACAGCTCCCAAGGGAGGTGGTGCTCTCCCCTACCTTGGGAGTCTTGAAGAGGAGGCTGGACATGCACTTGGCTGGGGTCGTCTGACCCCAGTGCTCTTTCCTGCCCAGGGCAGGGGGTTGGACTCAATGATCTGCTAAGGTCCCTTCCAACTAACGTCTATGAATCTATGAAATATCCAAAGATTACTCATGCTATAGATGGCTTATTTAGTAATTAAGTATGTGTAATCAAATGTAATTAATAATAATAATTAGAGTAACCGATTCACTTCTCTAATTGGCCTGAGTGTTTTGTTCACAGCCTGACAAGAACGCTGTGCACCCTGGGATAAATCAACAAGCTAGCCTATGCAAGACAGTCATATGGGTTTTGTGCAAGGCATGTTTTGTGCCCATGTCTCAGGCCTAGGATAGCTTACCTTTTTTAAAACCATGGCTTTTTGCATCCTTTTGGATGGGAGCTGAATGCAATAATGGAGAAAAGTTGGATGGTTTGAGTAAGAATTAAATCAGCAGGACACCTGGTTTTTCCTCCACCTCAGGGAAATTGCTTGTAGGATGGCTGTTAGGATTCCTCGGTTTGCTTCTGTGGGAACGGGAAAGTGATCTAGAGCAGTGATACTCCACCTAGGTGCTGCAGCACTCAGAGCTGCTCTGAAATCCTTTAAAGGGTGACACATGCTGCTGCACAATAGCAGCTCTGTTAGTGTGCAAATGCCGGCATGTGTACACCAACTACACAGATCAAACTGCAGATGCTTCCTCAGCCTGACAAAGGGTGTTCTGCTTGAAAGCTTGCAAAGAAGAAATTGTTTCCAACTATTTGAGTTGGTCTAATAAAAGATATCAGAATTACCCAGAGAACCGTGTCTGCCAAATGCCTACATATTACAGCGGTGCGAAGCTTTGGGTGGTGATTCGATTTGGAGGAGATTCCGCCCAATTTGATGGCCGAATCTCCAAATCAAAATCCAATCAGGGGACCAATAAAAAGGTCTGAATTGATTTGAAGCTCTCTGAATCTCCCCCCCTCACCAGCTCCTGCAGCAGCCTCAGGGCTTCAGGGGGCTCGTGCAGAGCCCCCCACATGGCATGGGGCAGTGGGGGCAGCGGGAATCACCCCCCACCAGGCAAGAACCAGTGAAACCGGATTTTTTTGTTGGTTTTTTTTTTTTCTTAAAGCTGGGGCAGGCAGGGCAGCCACTGGGTGGCTGGGAGAGCCAACGGGGGATGGGCCTGTGTGATTCGGAGTTTCGACAGCAGCTGAATCTCCAAATCAGATTGGGCCAAACCAATTCAGGACAGCGATTCAAATCACCGAATCGAATCGCTGTCCCCCAAATCGGCCGAATCCAAATCCGAAGCAAATACTAGCTGCTTCACACGGGCCTACTACATATGATTCACAAGATAAACCCAGAGATTTCAAACAGGAATCCACATTGTCAAAAATATTCTGCCCTTCTCTGGGCTTCCCGAGGTCTTTGCAACAGAAACATTGTTCTATTATTTTTCCGTAGTCAAAAAAGGAGGGATGTCAGTCTAATGAAGGATGCTGCGAGTCTAGAAAAGTTGAGAACCGCTGATCTAGAAGCCAGAGCCCGGAAACAGCTAGGACTCCTGGTTTCTACTTTCAGATGCTTACATGCTAAGCCATTTTATAAATGCGTCACTAATACCCTCATGATGGTCCCTTCACGGTCCACTACAAAATAATAAACCATTCTATTCTCTCTTGATGCATGTGCAATCTGACAGTTTTCCATTCTCAGGGGTGTGATGGATTTACCTTTTGATGAGGACCTTATTCATCTCTCTCTATTCTCCTTGCCTAGTCAGGCCACCTGCTCCGAGCGCCCCTGGCACTGCTTCCATCTCATGATTTTATTTCTGATTAAAGCGTGTGCATTAGTACCTGCTGTTCCGATCCCTTTTCTTACTGCTGCTGCATGTCACTGCTCTGTAACCTCTCCCTGAAAGGCTGTTTCTTTCATCTTTCTGTTACTGGGGTGGCCAGTCTCCCACTGCAGATAAAAACCACCTCTCCAGGGCACATTGCTGCTCTCGTAGACCAGGGGTGGCCAACCTGTGACAGGATTGGCATCAGTGGCACAGGCAACCTCCGTGTGGGGCACACAGCAGATCAGGGAGGAGGCACAGCTGCCAATAGGGAGGGAAGCAGAAAGAGCAGCAGCTCAGGCAGGGAGCGCAGAAAGCAGAGTGGCAGCTCAGACAGGGGGCACAGTGCAGGGGGGTAGAAAGCAGAGGAGCAGATTGGGCAGGGTAGGGGATTGGAGTGGTACCTGGGGAGGCCACGGGGCTTAGTTGTGGCAGGCCTGCCTAAAAGGTTGGCTCCCACTGTCTTAGTTAAAGCAGCTGCCTGACCTCCTCCTCTCCCAAAGCTAGTATGTCTCCAGCCAAGCTATGGAGTGATCTGCAAAGTGTTCCTGCTAGGGAACATCTACAAGGGCCTGCCATTCCACCTGAAACCGTGCACAGGCATCTACACGGGTGCAAAGCGAGCATGAGTATTACCGTAGGGCTTAAGTGAGTACTTGGTTGTCATTTTTGCACAACTGTAAATGACTACTGGGCTGTGAGCAAAGCAGAGGAGAGTCAGAGTTGCGAGTCCATCCATGTCTCCTATGCAAATGCCCCCAAGGGTATGTCTGCACTCTGCACCCAGTAGCATAGCTAGGGGTGGGTAAGTAAGCAGGGCACTAGAGAGGGGGCACTGTGGTATTAACATGCAGAAGCAGGCAGATAGTGATGCACCAGCAGCAGCCAGGGTCTTTGAGTCCTTGGGGCAGGTCCCTGGGGCAGGACTCACTCCCCAGTCTCCAGAGGGGTTTTGCCCAGGGAGCAAGACTCATGAGGCAGGCCTCTGTCTATGCTATGTCCTCTCAAGGCTGCTCCCAAGCAACCTGACCTCTCATTCCTCCTTACACATGCCGACCTAGACATGCGATGATGAAGCCTCTCTGGCAGCTCCTCTTGAGACCTGATTCTCCAGTATGCTCAAAATCAACCCCAAAGAGAACCCCTGCATGGCTTCACTACCACATTGAAGCACACGCTGGGAGTGGGTGGTTGAGTTGAGTATGTTTGAGAGAGTCCTTCATGAATATACCAGGGACATGCTAGAGATGCACCCTAAAACACTGACGTTCAGTAGGCACCACTTAATATTAAGTAGGTGAGTAGTCCCATTGATTTCAATGGGACTACTCACATGCTTGCATTTAAGCACCTGCTTAAGTGCTTAGCTGGGCAGAGCTGACTGCAAATCTTGTTCATATACACAGCCCTTCCTCACACACTTACTCCCATGCAGCTCAGTAGATAATTGCACAAGAAAGGACAATTCACAGGAGTCATATTTTGCAAGGGAGGGCATCACATTTCCCAGCTTTTGGGAACTGAAATGAAATGCAATAGGGCATTTTATAGATATTCCTAATTTAGTTAGAGGGATATGCAGGGCTCCAACTTGGGTGAAATCAAGCAGCATAGCTCGTCTTCCCTGTAAAGGAGTTATAATGATTTACAAGAGCTGAAGAACAGGCCCTGCAGAAGTCCTTTGCAGACAGGTGTAGCTGTTTGCCCCAAGTTAGCACTTATCCACAAACACCTTTCTCCCGTTGCATTTGTGCAGCAGTTGTCATTTGCCTCGGAAAAAATAATGTCAGTCAAGAAAGAGACAGTAGAGAAGGTTAGAGCGACCTACACCCACACAAACACGTAAATCATTGGAAGGCGAAACACTGTGGGTAGCACAATTCAAAGTGCCAGGCAGGCTGAGAGGCTGACTTTGTAGGAATATTAAGAGATGGCAGTTAAAGGCCTCAGCAGCTGGTTGCCCAAAGCTACCACAAACATGTGTCCTGTCCCCGCAGGTCTCATCAGCACAATTCAGTTGTCATCTGATCTTGACATGCAAGAGGGAGAGAGATGTGTGTCCTTGTCAAGCAGCAACAAGAGCTACAAAGACATAAATGAGCAACTGAAGAACAGTTTCATGCAGATGAGGCCTGTATTTTGCATTCCTCCCACCCTCCCGCTACCATCTCTTATTCATTTTGCATTACAGTAGCGTGCGCCCTTGGCTGGGATGATTTAGTTGGGGGCTGGTCCTGCTTTGAGCAGGGGGTTGGACTAGATGACCCTATGAAGTCCCATCCAACCCTCATTTTCTGTGATTCGATATGATAGCATTTAAGGATCCCCAAAAAGCCAAGGCCCCTGTGTACTAGGCTCTGTATAACCACGTGGTAAATGAAAGCACCCGTCCTAAAAGCCTTGCAATATAAGTAGACAAGAAATATACAGGCGCAGGTGGACAGAAGACTTGCAATCAAAGAACTACCCTGGATCTTTGATGATCTGGGTTCACGTCCTACCTCTGCCACCGACTTTCTGTATGATCTTGGGCAAGTCACTTAATTTCCCTGTGCCTCGGTTTCCCATCAATGAATTGAGGAATCATCATTTGCCTCTGGATTGTGCGCCCTTCAGGGCAGGCTCTGCTTATGTGCAGTACTTAGTACAATGCAGCCGTGTTTTTGTGTTGAGCTTCTGGGCTCTGCCCTGTTTCATAGTTTCATAGTAGCTAGGGTCAGGAGGGACCTGAACAGATCATCTAGCCTGAGCCCCTGCCACAGGCAGGAATGAATGCTGGGTTCACAAGACCCCAGACAGGTGATCGTCCAACCTCTTTTTGAATTTGCCCGAGGTAGAAGCGAGGACCACTTCCCTGGGAAGTTGGTTCCAGATTTTGGCCACCCTAACTGTAAAATATTGCCTTCTGATCTCCAACCTAAACCTATTCTCCATCAGCTTATGACCATTGTTCCTGGTCACCCCAGGTGGTGCTGGGGAGAAAAGGGCTCTGCCTATTTGCTGTTGATCCCCCCTGATGAGCTTGGAGGCAGCCACCAGGTCCCCCCTCAGCCTCCTCTTGCTGAGGCTGAACAGGTTCAGGTCCCTCAGTCTCTCCTCGTAGGGCCTGTCCTGCTGCCCTCTCACCAAGCGGGTGGCCCCTCTCTGAACCCTCTCCAGGCTGGCCGCATCCCTTTTGAAGCACAGCGCCCAGTACTGGACGCAGAACTCCAACTGCGGCCTGACCAAAGTCGCATAGAGGGGGAGTATCACCTCTCTGGACTGGCTTGAGATGCACCTTTGGATGCATGACAAGGTATGGCTGGCCTTTCTGGCTGCTGTCTGGCATTGGTGGCTTATGTTCATCCTGGAGTCAATAATGACTCCGAGATCCCTTTCCGCCTCTATGCTTTCAAGAGGGGAACTCCCCAGCCTGTATGTATGCTGTGAATTCCTTCTCCCAAGGTGCAGCACCCTGCATTTGTCTGCATTGAACCCCATCCTATTCTCATCTGCCCACTTTTGTAGTCTGTTTAAATCTAGTTGCAGCTTCTCTCTCCCTTCAAGTGTGTCCACCTCGCCCCACATCTCAGTGTCATCAGCAAACTTGGACAGCGTGCTTTCCACCCTCTCGTCCAAGTCGCTGATGAAGATGTTAAACAGTGCGGGCCCGAGGACCGAGCCCTGGGGTACCCCACTGCTCACATCTCACTAGGCTGAGTACAACCCGTCCCCACCACTCTCTGGGTGCGCCCCATCAGCCAGTTTTTTACCCATCCAACTGTGCAGGCATCAATGCCGCAGTCGCTTAATTTATTAATGAGAATGGGATGAGAGATCCCTGTTATAACCAGGAATCCTGGTTTTCTCCAATTAAAAAAAATCCCCAATTTTTGGTTAAAAAAAAATAACCCCAAATCCACATTTTCCCATGATTTAAATGAAACACCACTAATATGTGGATATATGTATATAGTGGTGTTTCATTTGAATCATGGGAAAATATAGATTTGGGGTTACATTTTTTTTTAACTGAAAATTGGGGATTTTTTTTTTCAATCAGAGGAAACCAGGATCCCTGGTTACAACCAATCAATACCAAAGCAGCATGAGCATCTCAGTACTTTCCATCCTGTTATACCTGAAACTATTTGATGAAACGGGGGATTCAATCCAGTGACAGATGTGTCGAGCTAAATGCACATTTTTCTTCACTTTGCAACCCATGGGCTTAGTTTATAGTGACCTTCAATCCATTTCAAGTGAGTCACTTTAAAAAGAAGCTGAGCCTGAAGTGCAGAAGGCAGGGAAATCCATGCACCCATGAGGAATGGAAGATGGGGAGGTGGGTGGGGGAGCACTTTTCCTCACATCCCAGGACTTCATTACATCCCCTTCACATCTCTTCACCGGGGTGAGTAATGGGTATCTCTCCCACAGAAATATGTGCTGCGCTCATGCTCACCACATTAAGGAAGGGCTCCAAAGAAATTTCACTCACAAGCAGAACTAGTAAAAGGTCTGAAAAGGGATGGATCCCACTTGATGAATGACTTAAAGGAGATTCCTTGTAAAAGCTTTTAGCATTTGCAATGATTGATCTCGGGCGAGCTGAGAAGGAGCTGACCTATCGAGTGTTGCGAGCAGATGGAAATGTGCAAATGCACTGTTTTTTCTGTCTTGCCATCCTTTACTTCTCTGAAGACAGGGGGCTGTCACTGGTCATATTCAGAAACCCACTGAACTCCTCTCAAGTCCCTCTGTTGATGTCAGCAGGTTTGAGCTCAGACCTCTGGCATGTTTTGCTGCCATCAGCAATTACAATGCAAACCACTTCCTTAAGGTTTTAAAAATTAGTCTTATAGTAGCACGTCATTGCACCAGCGGACACTAGGGACCCAATGGTAGGGCTTGACAAAGTAGGAGACAGTCTCTGCCCCAAGGATCATTCGGTCTAAATGGACACGGTCAAATGGCAATGGCAGAGTTATAGTAACAAAGTCTAGCTATGCTAAATCCTAGCCCTTTCCTGCTCTGCTCAGAGTTTGGTTACAAAAAAGCCTGGTTGGCCAGCATTAACATTCAAAGGTTCCCCTTCCACCAGATAGAATAAGGCACCACCTGGTTTTCAGAGATGCTGGAGGTCAGCAGGAGCTCCAGGGGTGCTACCACCCTAAGTATGGGTTCAGTTACGCTCAGGTACCCAAGCTTGGCCTGAATCCCTGGCATTCAATCTTATCCCGACTCAGGCCAGAGAGGTTGGTTTAGAATTCACAAGCCATTTAAAGGATTTAGACACATTGACTCCACCAATTAAGACGTGGGGCTAAATCCCTTAGCAAGCTTTGAAAATCAGTGCTTAAAGATCAATAGATATTAGTCCATCAGCAGGAGGGAACAGAGATGTTTTTGGTTAGAACAATTAGCTCCAGTCCCCAGATAATTGAAATCCAGGGACTGTTAGTAAGATCTCCTTAACTGGCATTAACTGTTGCAATAGCATATAGAAAGAAAGGCAGAACTCCCGCCAAGCTAGGTCTCAACCCATACAGAGCTTCCTCAACCAACAGCTCCACCTACAGTCATACCCCAAAGCAACGGGGCAGCCACATAGACTTCAGAGAAGAGATGCAACACACAATTTCTGTGCAATATTGTGCTCACAATGATATTGGGACCTCCAGCAGTGCACTCAGCCTGCACTTTGAGACATGAATTCATCAGCTGGGTGACTAGGGAAAGGGCCAGCATATGTGTGGCTTCCTGGGGTATGTCCCAAGCACTGAATCACCACATAATGGCCCTTGCTCTAAGCCACCATTGCTCCCTATGTGTAAAAATGGGAGAAGTCATGCCTATTCTAGAAGAAGCAAGGGTTTTGAAACCCTGGGAGGTAGAGCATTAATTGGTATAAATTGGTGTATAAGTCAGTGTTGCTCCACTAAAACGATATCCACCGGCTAAAATTTAGGCTAGCTGCAAAGCACTTTTTTTTGTTACGGTTGTTCTTGAAACTCATCATCATATACATTTTCAGCCTACCAAGTGCAGTGTCTCTGTTTTTTTTTCCTTTTAATAAAACCAACAGACAACCCATCAGGAAACAGGCTTTTTCCGTTGAAGACTTTAGGCACCTTATCTTCTGGGGAAGATAATAACCTCAGCACGTGATAAACAGGTCAGGACCATCAAACAGCAGAATCAATGGTTCTTGCTTTTGATGCCCTGCACAGTTCATCCAGGTGAGTGCACTCTTGTTTAATTGATGTCCTATTTACCTTTGAAGAGTCTGATTTTTTGCATCTCTTGCTTCCCCACCCCATGGACAAGCTTTGGTTCAGCGTTCGGTCAGGAGGGTTAGTGAACCCACAAAGAACAGGAGCCCTGGAATATGTTTCAGATCAGTTGTTTCCCCCGCTCTCTCCTCCCCTTTCTTTCCCTGAGTT
>NW_005842217.1:696955-703237 GCF_000455745.1 Alligator sinensis
AGGATCAGCACAGCGAACGGCTGATTTATCGCTGTGTGCAGAGGATAAGAGTGATTCAATGCCACTCTCACACACTCTTCATTAATTTTATGAATGACTCCGCTAGCTATTATTTTGTAAAATTCTCTAACAGAGAGAGCGAGAGACAGAAATGCAAGCAAGATGTGCAGAATGAAAAGAGGTCAGAATCCTGCCCAGGAAGACGGTGCTGGGAGGAATTTGTAAGGTCCCTTGTTTAATCACTGAACAACTAGGTGGGTGAAAAGGATAAGAGCCGTAGCGCCTGATGCAAAGATCTTCACAACATCCTCAGGTGCTGCGACGGGGCAGGGGAAGGTGGGGGATGCTAGTGAAAGTGTGGCCAGATGTTCTGTCCTGCCCTTCTGGAAACAGAGGCTGCCAAATTGAAGCAAGATGTGCAACTTTGGCTGCCTTAGCCTATACCAGAAACCTTTTGGTCTCTCTCCAGCATGAGAGAGATGCACGTGGCCTCCACTCCTCCCATGCCCCACAGCAGAATCTGGCCCTGAAACTCAAAGGATCTGGGCTTTTCTGGACCAAATAGAAGGACAGGGGATGGAGAGATGCAACTCAGTACCAGAGAGATGCCTGTGCCAATTAATGAGGGAGTTGGCTTTGTTTGAAAAGCCTGGAGGATTGGCAGAGAAGGCCACTAGACATCAGATAAGGGAGACTTCCTCATGTCTGGCTGCAGATGTTGACTACCACTTGCTCAAGGGTTCTGGGTGGGACATGTCAAATTGGGAGGGTGAAGGTTGTAAGGCTTCTAGGCTCTTGATCAGTGTAATGAGGATAGGAGATGTTGTCAGGCTGCTGTATTAATAAAGAGAGCCCAGGAAGAGTGGGCCGTTGCTGTCATTAGGTGGTCTCCGGGAAGGACGATCCGTTCTTCTGTTGCCTGCTGGAAGTAATACGCTGGCTTTCCCCCGCAGTGCCATTCAACTGGGCCACTAATAGACTCCCTGTTGCTTATTAGTATGATCATATCTTTAGAGTAGGAGAGAGAACTGATGGGCCGCTTGATCAAGCAGGGGGATGCACGAAACAAAGCCATGGCTCACCAGATGACTCTCTAAAGAAGTCTTGATGAGACTGTTCCCATACCCAACCATTTGATTACAGCCCAGACCTGCTTATTTATGCATGCAAATTGCTTCATTAGCATGCGCTTACTTAACTCAAAGAAATATGCCCTAATGAAGCAATGTGAACCATGCTTGCACACTTCTTTATATAAAGTCCTCCCTTTCTTGTAAGACAGTGGATCGGCTAGTAGTCAACGCAGGGGCTGGGAGCTAAGACTTTTGGGCTCTAGATCTGGGGGAGAGAGATGGTGTAATGCAGGGGTGCTCAGTTCTAGCTCCTGGCATTGTGCCATCTGGCCTGTGGGACTCCCCGTGGATCCAAAAATTTGGTGGCAGGGGAACAGTGCCACTGCTCCCTTGCTACCAAATGTCCAGTTTTGTGGGGCCCCGTGGGCCAAATGTCCACATTTGTGGGGCCCCAGGGGATGAATAGCATGGCCCTGTGTGCTAGATTGAGCATGCAGGGCTGTGTGGGATCCTGTCTTGCTGCAAGGGGCCTGATCCAGTCTCTGAACCAGCCCCTTACCACTCACCTGGCTGGCGGGACCAAAAGATTGAGTACCACTGGCTTACTGGATACAGCAGGGAGCTGGGCACCAGCACTGTTTTCAGATCTGGGGGAGGAGCATGGTACAGTTCCTTCGTGATACACTTTGCAGCGAGAAGCTGGCCTAGGATGCAGGATGCTCGGTTTCTGTTTGCTGCTCTGCCGTAGTCTCCCGCTGCATCCTCAGAGAAGTCACTTAATCTCGCTATGCCTCACTTCACATCTGGATAATAGGGCTCACAAAGCTGTCTTTGTCTTTTTATACTGGGGGTACCAAACACATGGCCTGTGGACCACATCTGGCCCATGGAGCCATACCCTTGCTTGCAGGTTCCTGGCGGGTCTGGGAATTCAGGGGCTTCCATAGAATTTGGGGCTACCTAAAGGGGATGCCTTTAGGTGGCAGCTGCCAGATCCAGATCCAGCCTGTGAGGAGCCCTGTGATCCAGATCTAGATCCAGATCCAGCCCAGGGAGCCCGGGTAAATTTAACACCCCGCCCCTCCTCCCCCCCATTTTAGACTGAATGTTGTCTTGGCCAGGACCTGTCACTCACCATGGGTACGTAAAGTGCCTAGCACATTAGCATCCCAATCACGCCTGGCTCCCGCATACAGTATCATAGCCCAGTTAAGGATATACCTGCTGCGTTGGTCTCTGGCTGCTGCACCTCCATATGCCTGCCAGAGACAGTATCATGCAAACAACCCTTATGAAGTGAGCTGAACAACATGGTTTGGGCACAGAAGCATTTCAGGTCACCCCACCAGGGTGAGGAATTACTGACAGGCGCCTACTCACCCAGTTTGCGCGGATGGAAAAGCGCTCACCTTCGCTGCCACCAGCTGCTGTGAGCATGCTTTGTCTTGTCATTCATGTCCTGAGCGATCAACGCTGCGTGCGGGCTGCTCTGGACAGGGGATGAATGACGGTAAAGCAGGAAGGGAGGGAATCGTGTGCTTTCGGTTATCCTGCACGAATCTCTTCTGCCCTGTGCTGAATCGGCCCCTGTTTTATTATCTTGTACAGCAGTGATACCAACCTTGGGGCTCTGTGGGCTGAATGAATGGTGCATGGCTCATACGTGGGCTGGATCCCACATGCCAGCTGAGCTCTGTGCTGACCAGACCTGCTGGGCCCATGCACTTGGATTGGGCTTCTTATGCTTGGATCAGGCCCTGAACCTGCTGCCAGATCCATCCCTGCTCTGGCTTAGCCATGCGACGTATTGTGCATTACCCAGCCCACGGGACTCTTCACAGGTCCACAGTTTTGGCATCAGCAGAGGACAAATGCATACCATCACCTCTCCTCCACCACCAAATTTTCAGACCCATGGGGAGTCCCGTAGGCTGGGGGCTGAGCACCCCTGCTGTCAAGTGGTTGAACAGATTGAGCTTTAGATCATTAAGACAAGAAATTACTCCTTTGGTACGACTCACAGGAGTAATAATACTCATGCACATGAGTCCTTGCAGGATCCAGGCTCTCGAAGGAAGTCAGCCTTGGGCGGGGGAGCTTCCTATACCACGTCCACAGAAAACTCCTCAGGGCGTTGTGGTCCAAGCCAAAGCCCAGCCAAGACAACAGGCCTTTCTTATTAATTTTAATTGGCCTGGCAACTGGCCCCATTCTCTAGCCAGCTCTTGAAAAGCCTTTGATATTTCTATTCATTTTATGGTGGAGAAGCTGCGGCACATCAGTTTCTGTGCGGCTCTTGACTGAACGGGATCTTAATCCAGTGGCAAGAAGGCCAAGACAATTGGAGATCTCTTTCCACTGCAGCCTTCATCCACTTTTGCAGCTGTTGAGATTCGGGCATCATCTGCCTGCTTCACCGTTAGGGACTCATAGGCCTATGGCTGGGGGCTGTGCTGGCTTATTATAGTGGCAACCTGTACTCTCCATGTCACCGCGCTGTCAAAGGATCTATGTGGCTTTCCAGGAGGGAAAGCTTTGCCATCTGCTGTCCCCATCACATCCTGGTGGTGCTGGCACTGCTTGGTCCATGACTGCTTATTAGTTACCCCTGCTAATTTTGCAGCTAACCTTCCCTGAAGGTCATTCCACTATCCATCACCTGTGGATGTACTGGGTAGCAGTATAGCTCTGCCACCAGAAGGCTGACAGAAGTGAAAAAATGCAACATGGCCTCAAATGTACAAGTGCAGCCTTTGGAGGCCTAAGGAAATGGGTGTTCGAAGATTGTGACACCAGATCTGACACCAAGCTCATGGTTTATCAAGCAGTAGTGATTCCCACCTTATTGTATGGAGATGAGATGTGGACAACATACAGGACACACTTTAAGTAATTGGAGAAGTACCATCAATGCTGCCTGCAGAAGAACCTTTGAATTTAGAGGGAAGAGAGATGCACCAACATTAGCATCCTCTTGCAAGCAAACACCATGAGCATCGAGGTGATGATTATCTGACATCAACTTTGCTGGGCTGGCCACGGCATCTGGATGTCCAACTCCAGCCTCCTGAAGCAAGTCGTATTCTCCCTGCTCAGTCAAGGTGTACGCTCAAGAGGAGGGCAAAGAAAGCACTTCAAGGACGTCCTCAAGGTCAACTTGAAAAAAATGCAGCATCAACATCAACTTGTGGGAGACTATTGCCCAGGACTGCCCCAAATGGAGGAAGAGTCTGCTGCAAGAATCTCCGTACCTTGAAACCTTATGATGACAACAGGAGATGGAAAAGTGGGAGCAGCAGAAACAGCGTGTTGTGGACCGAATCAAGTGTCCGGAGCCACCCACCCTACACCGAAACACATGCCCAAGTTGCTGTGGAGCCTGATGATCCTGAATCAGCCTCATCAGCCATCTTTGGACCCACATATAAGCCAATTACAGAAGACAATTATCCTCAACTGCAAGGGATTGCCAAAGAAGATGACCTCTGTTTGTAAGAGCCAGGCACTGCAGAGATGTGTCAGCCTCATCCGCACACAAACATGCAGCAGGCCAGTGAAACCAATGCAAACATTTGCAGCCATGGAAGGGCTTGTAGCTTCAACCTATTTCCTATCGGCCTGCTCTAAATCAAATAATCCTGCTTTATGTAACTGTGTCCACATGACTCTCCGCACCAGTATCTTTGAACTTGCCTGTGTTCCTAGGCTCCTGCTGGGTCCTTTAAGGGGAGAGGGGTCCAGCATGCCTTTAACTCTCTGCCCTGATAATTAGGTGGATGAGGAATAGCTGCAGTTAGTGAACAGGCTCAGTTGGGTGGATTGAGGGGAAGTTGTTACAGGGAGAAGGTGCTGCAAGAAGCCTAAGGTGGCTTATTAGAGAAGGTTTGGCAGGAAGAATAGGAGTCCCTGGAAAAGCCCTGAGGACAAGGGTGAAAGATGACTTGGATAAAAATGCAGCAAACCAAGGTAGGATGCAGAACACTATTCCTGGTGTGAACATGGTACAAGGCTCTATAGAGCCGGGGTGGGGTGAAAGGCCTTTTTGCTTTCTCTTGTGTGAAGCTGTGCAAGGCCCAGGGCAGGTGGAGAAAGGTTTGTGCCTTATGTCTGTGCACCAAAAAAGCAGAACTTTGAAAAGAATAAGTCTTGTGCCTTTACTTGAGGAGGGGGAAAAAAACAGCTGCTTTCTCCCCTTCTCCCCTCCTCCCTACCACCGGTGAAGTTATTTCAGATCACCATTACTACTGTCTTCTTATGTGATTTTTTTGGGAAGGTCCCTATCGCCAGGGTGTCTAGCAGCCTTCGCTGTCCAGTGCAGAAAACGTAGCATCAATCCATTGCTCTTTTTCTTTTTGCTCTCTGCTCATGTTGCTTTACCTGATTCCCTGCTTTGCTGTGTCCACGTTTTTTTGTTAGTCCAGGTTCATGTGTTGTTTTTCCTTGCTCCATAGTGAGTTCAGATCACCACAATGTCAGGCAGCACAAAGTCCCTAAAAAAAAAAACCCCAAAAAACCAGAGTCCAATTAATGTCAAGCTGGCATCGGTGTGTCTGCAGAGAATACACAGGTGGCAGCTGTCTTCCCTTGTCCGCACACTGCTGCTCCGTGTTCTCTCCGCGGTGACTCTTGGGAATAGTGGTTGGCAACAGTGGGCTGTTTTGAAGGAGTTATTTTCTTGAGCCTTCCCCTCCGTGTCTAGCTGTCTTCTTTGCACAGCTTGCTGTACTGCTGCCAGCAACAAGGGCCTTGACCTCAGAGGTAGAGACACTTAAGGCCAGTCTTTTTCCCACAATGTAGCAGTCCAGGTACTTGGTTTTCTCTGGAAACTCAGGACCTCAGGATTGAAATGGGAGCTTCTGGCTATTACAAATCAGGCCACCCGCACTCACACTCACACTCTGCATGGTGTAGAAAAGCCTGGCAGGACCCCACTACCTTTTGAGCATAGGCTGACTGTGTATTAAAGTGTAATGGGCACCCTGGGCCAGGTCTCCAACTGGTGTCAATGAGCAGCACTCCATTGAAATCCAAGGATGTAAGCTATCATGCAATAGTTGGCGATCTGACTCCATGCTGGCAAACCGTGGCTTGACTGCAGCTACCCATGGCCTCCCATGATATTAAGGTGGCGGGTCTTCATTGAATGGGGCTGTGGAGACATACCTATTAGGATAAGGCTGGGAGGTAGCATGTATTAGGAGGATGAAGA
>NW_005842217.1:703268-710724 GCF_000455745.1 Alligator sinensis
GAAGACAGCAGGAATCAGAAGCCTGGTTGCTGTTTCCTGCTTCTGCCCTTTGCCCAGTGCTCTGTGCTGCCTGACGCATTCATTTTATCCTTCGATCGGTCAATGTGGTGGGGAGGAAAATGTGGGCAGACACAATGTCAGCTTGCATTGAGTGGGGAGAGCAGCCAGGTCTTGACAGAGCCTCCTTTCCGCAATGAGCTATGGAGACCTCCGAGGACCGAAGCATTCAGCTAGTCTCCCACGTGAAAGGTAGGCACACAGTGTTCCTTGGAGGGGCAGCTCCTTGGTAGGGATCAAGGTGGCAGAACAAACCACCCAAAGGTTTCAGAGGGGCTTCGGGCATCTCAACCCTCCCCTGGCCTTTGGAAAAGTTGGGGATGCTTGTGAGTTCGCGGGAACAGAACCAGCATCTGCAAACAGAAGCTAGTGGCCATGCTGAAGAAAATTCATGGAATACAAGACTCTTAAAGCAAGAATGATTGAGGTAGGTGGCACATGGGCTTGGCCAAGCCCTGCCAGATCTGGCAGAAAGAAGAGGGCAAGGAAGGGCTGGTATATTTTAACAGAAATAGCTGGAGAGATGTAGCAAGTAGGGGCTGAAATGCAAGAAAGGCTTGAACGTCTTCTCCCCTGCACCAAATGTCACTGTTCACCTCAGTGCGAGTTGCAGAGATCTAGCAGCACTTTCCATCCGCTGGATGGTGGCACTGGACAGCGGGAGGGGCATGGCAAAGCAGCATCCAGTCCAGAGCAATGCCAGCCTGCTGTTCCAGGCTCGGTCCTCCTACAGCTCTGCCTGGGCAGTTTATCCCAAGCAATGTGGTATTGCAGTGATGTCTAGGAGCCAGGCTTCGGCACTGTATAGACACCAACCATTGAATTGCTCATCACTCTAGAGATCTTCCCATCTAAGTAAATGTACGGCCCCCTCACACCCGTTGTCACTCTCAGGACATATAGGTCTGCTGATGCACCTCATTCTGGACCCTGGACACCCTCCTCTTCAAATATACAACCCTGGACTAAAATATCGAGGTGCTGGTACATCTCAGACCTGATGTGCCACATGCCCTGCTACTCCAGCTCTGGGCACTCCTTGAGCTGTGACCTGTAACCACCTTCATTTTGTCGGCTTTACCTTTGCCATCAGTCTCTGGACCTTGTGTGAGCAGAGCTTGACTTTAAGACTACCAGGAGCTGAACACCCATAGCTGGCAAGAACACAATGCTGCTGAAATAGCATCCGGGTGATTGCAGAAGTCTGGTTACATCAGGTCAGTGCACGACACAACAAGCAAATGTAACATTAAGGATGTGTTAATACAGGGGATGAACTGAATTCATGTGACCACTGGATATAAAATGGGAACGCTGTACCAGTCATGGGTCAGCTTAGCACCGCTGCTAACCTGTCGAGTGCCTTCACATTTGCCTGCTTGTGACAACAAGGCACTAGCACAGCATCTAATTGAATTGGCAAAAAGCATGTTGCCTTGTGGGTAGGCATCGTAATGTCTTCCATGCTGACTTTTTGGGCTTGCTACCTTGTGGGAAATCCTTGTAGGAGAGTGCTGAGGAAACAGGGTCTGGGGACAATGGTGCTGGAAGATCCTTGGTTCTGTCTGCTCATCAGATCCTCTAGCGTGGCTTTTACAAACCACTGGAAGAACAAACCTATGTGCCTGTCTTACTTGCAGGACAGCATGCTCGGATCCTAAGGATGACCAGAGAGTAACTGCATTGTTACAGCTATTTCTGGACCCTGTGCCCTTGGCGGAGAGGCAGGTGGTGCTTCCTCACCAACTGCAAGTAACTCCAGCAAGTGAAGTGTCAAAATGAGTGTGTGTGTGTGCACATGTGTGCACAAATCCCATTAAATACAGAAGAAATTCCACCCTTTCAAGTCTGTCCATGATATCAAGTTCCTGAAGGCAGCGGGCTGACCTGGTGGCGACACAGTGCTGAGCATACATTTGCCCCAGGTGTGGAGGATGCTGGAGTTTTTGGACACCTGAAAATCAGGCTGTTTTTAAGGTCCTTATTTTTAGAGAGCTGTGTGTTACATTTGGCCTTACTGGCTGTAAGGTGCAAGTCTACTTGGCCTCTTATTTTCATGACAAGGGAACCTTACTTGGCATCTAGCAGGAGGCAGAGGTGCCCTCATGGATAGTGCTCCCTAGGAGGTCAAGGTTTCTCCATTACACTCCCAGCTCTGCTCGGCTTTCTCCCTTGGACACAGGGCCTTGCACAGCCGCAATCTTGGAGCTATCCAGTTTTTCTGCAAAATATCTTGTGATGAAGGGGTGTATTTCTCTGCTCCTGTATCTTCTCTTACCTGAGGATCTTTGAAAGGGGCTAATCACAGCCTTATTTCCTCGTGACTCAATGCTTCTACACTCTTTGTGTGAATGAGTCATTGTATGGGAAGCTTTAAAGATAAGGCCTTCTGGTGAGATGAACCTCAAGAAACTTCTCATTAATCACTTTGCTTTCCTGGAAACACCATCTCCTTTCCCAGTCAGAGCAACTGTAATGTTACGGAGGGGGTGCAGATAGCTAGTTAGTATTCAAAAGAGGAGCTTGCGCTCCAGTCTCAAGTTTATACTCTCCACAAACCTCGGCTTTACGGGCTTGCCACAAGGCAGCAGCCAGCAGGAGGTGAGGATTCAGGGTTATATCACTGGAGACTGAATTACTCCTGCAGCTGAGCAGGGTGATGGGCTGGGGGCAAAGTCTGAGTGCAATTCTAGTAACAGAAGATGCTTCAGGGAGTTGCATTCACTTGGGAATATGAGTCACCAAGGCCTGGATGGCAAGAAAATAAGGGAGAAGTGATATCTGCTGATATGCATATAAGTGTGTAGTCCAGGTCAGAGCTCCCATTGCTTAAGCCAGTGGGGTCCTTGGTCTTGAGAGCATAATAGAGAGCCTGCTAAAGATACCCTGACCCTGACTTCTGAGAGCGGTGTCAGTCTCTTCTAGTGGAGTATGACCCTACCTCCATCCCATTTCTTTTTTTAAGCAGAGAAACTTTGCCTGTAGCACTCGCAGTTGCAAGTACTTCAGCGTTGCTAGAGTACGTGAGCGTCCGCAAGCAAACCTGGGCAGAAGCACACGAGAAAAAAAAAAGGAAAAGAAAGAAAAATCGGTCATTTCATTCTCCATACTGAGAGATGAGGAAGGGGATTAGATGCAGAGCCTGTCATTCACGGTTGGCTTTGGGTAAAGGGGTTGGGTGTCTGAGTCAGTTCTCCAGCTGGTGTGAACAGACCTGTGGTGTCTCGAATTCATGCTACAGGGAAAATAGAAGGAGGAGGACTCATTGCACTCTAAAATTGCTCTTGACGTAAAATTACAAGCCAAAAGCAGGGTGGGGTGATATCCTCTACCTGAGCAATGACTCTCTACCGCTGGCTGCACTGGTCAATACAGCTTATGAAATTCTATTAGCGTTTCCTTAAGGTGTCACCATTTTAACAAGTGAGGGATTAATTATGCTGCTTGTGATTTGTTTTTGCAGCCTCACCTTAATGCTCAGCTACTTTGGCACTTCATTAGTCACAGGGCAGCGCAGTAACGCTTCCCCGGTCTCTGCTCATTTTGTTGCCTTTGGCATGTCTCACGTGGCTGGACTCCGTTCTTCCATAGGAGATGCTGAACAAACTTTCCAGGCAAAGGGGAGAGAGCTGTGCACTGCAGGTCACTAACGCTTTGCTCTAACAAGCGTAATTAAAGAGACTTACTCCATTATCCAATTCGATTACAGGGAAATTGCTGGGTAAACAAGGAGAAAGGAAGCCCAGGGTGAACCCAAGTGACTGAAATAGCCTTTTGGATCTGATCTTAGCAACCTTACTTACGTAAATGCATTTGCCAAGGCCTCTCGGCCTTGTTCTATTTGAAGTTCCCCAGGTTTCTGAATGTGGCAGGTAATAGAGCTGAATGAATGATTTGCAACAAATTTATCTGACCGCATTTTGCCTTGGCTTCTGTCTCTAAACTAACTGGACCCCTATGGCAATGGTTGATTATTCCAAGGTTTGTTCGACCGAAGAGCGTTGGCTGATGGCTTGCTCACACCTTCGCTACAGTTCTTGCCATTTGGGGTGAAGCTGCCTGATAAAGAACTGAGGGTGGCTGATTTGGATGACTGATGTCTGCAATAAATGCAATGCAGTGTTACCGCGTGTTGGCCCTCCAATGATGGCCACTCTGAGCTGAACAGACTGTTTTGAGCCCTTGAAGTTATAGCCTCCAGGGTTATACTCTGGAGGAGAGGGACAATCGAGAAGGAAACTCACTCAAGCAGTGGACAGGCAGGACTTGTACTGGGCCTCCCAGCTGGTGGTGAAGCTCAAGGGACACATTTGTAGAGTGAAGCAGTAAAGAACCCGAGGCTTGGCATACTGAAACCGTGAATTGATTTCAAGATAAATAATTCCAATCTTCATCTTTAAAGACACAGATCGTGTGTAGACTAAATGAAGGGCATGTGTGCACGACACTTTAAAGTGGGCTAAATGCTTTTGCACCATTTTAATAGCGTTGGTGTTTGCACATCTCAGCAGCGTATTGCATATTAATTCCATCCGCTGTAGGAAATTCAGCAGCGTAATGCACCTTAAATGACTCAGGACGCAGCAAACTTTAACTCCTTTGAGGAGTTTTAGTTTGCTGCCCCTACAGCTGCGGAGCGAAGCATCGGGCTCTGCACAGCTCCACGGCTCTGCAGGAAGCCCGTGCAGGCAGCCTGGCAGTAGCCTGGTTTGCTTCTGTGGGGAATGATCTCTACAGAACACCTGTCCATACCTGTGGTTTGCATCTGATTTAATCCTTAATTTCTCAAGTGCCTTTTTAACTGCTTTGCACGTGTAAATTGGTTGAACTTACTCAGCCTTTCAGAGGGGATGGGTTGTATCTTTTACAAATGTGGAAACTGAGGCACAGTGCCCGTGTGACCTTGTTTATGCTCATAATCATGCAAGCTGCTGTCAGGATTGCAGTTGGGACCCTGTCTCTTGGCTCCTGCAATGGTGGCCTCCTCCTCCTCCTCCTGGCTGCTGGAAGAAAAATCACATTAGCTTAAACTTTCAGGCAAAACTTTATGGGATTTTTGTGAGATTCTGGTTAGATCTCAGAGCTAGAGATGCTGAAAGTTTGTTTTTCTTTCCTTTACAGCCCCTTCTCCCTCCACTAAGTAGTGTCTACTTGGGTCTCTACTCTCTAACCATGACTGACGCATCTGAGTTGCACTAATTGCCTGAAAATCTCTGCCATCTAATGATTTGTTACCACCCTACCCCTCCGCCCCTTCTTACAATGTGGTGTAAATGCCCTGGATGTGATTCACACAAACCTCAGATGAGCAAAGCCACCTGAAGTAAGAGTGGGCAAAGCCAAAGTCGGACCCAGCCCCGTGCTGCTCTCAGACTGTTAAATCAAATCTGTGCTTCAGTAGTGCAGACCTGCCTGTGGCCTGATTTACTTATTGCTTAACAAGTGCATTAGTGTAAATCAAGAGGCATGTTTCAATTATCTAATAGAAGAATTATCGATCCACCTTCCCATTCTGGGTGTTCAAATGTTCCAGTAGGAGAAACAATATTTGTATGTGCTATAAAAAAATTGAAATACAGTTTTATGTTTCAATTAGGTTGTACTTGGAGAGCTGTTGCAAGAGGCCTTTTTGCAAGTGCCTGTTGCCAAACTGTACTACATACGCAAGTCAGCTAGAGTTCACAGCTATTTTTTTTTTTTTGTCCTGGTATACTGTCTCTTCCCTTGCCTTCCAGCTCAGAATGGGACTAGGACTGGTCCGAGAATATTCCCACTAAGGGTGGTTATCTTAAAGAATGCAAAGTAGATCTGCACCTTATTAACAAACTAAATTGGAGAGGTATAGCCTAAGCTCTTCTGAGCCCAAGCACACTGCATCAAAATACCAGGTCATTGTAACAGACCCTTTGCAGGGACGGCCTGCTTCTGATTTTTTTTTTTTTAATGCAAACTTGTGCATTTAACCAATATCAAAATGAGAATCCAGTTTTCCAGTTCAAAGCAAAATTAAGTAAAAAACAATTTAAGACAGACTGAAGGGTCTGTGATCATGGGAAGCCAAGATCTTGCTCTGTGTGTGTGTGTGTGTGTGTCCAGGATAGGAAAACTCTTAAGTCGCTCTTGTAGAGCTGGGTGGTAAATACTTTTTTCTGTCTCATATGGACTTTAAACTTCTCCCAAGTTTAGAGAAACATCTTACTCAAAACCTTGTAGACTCTTTTCCCTTCATAGGGATGGTCACCTGAATATGGGCTCTTTGGGTTAATGATCCTCAACTCTGGATTAGAAACAGGGTTTGAACCTAGAACCTCTGCTTTGAATAGGTATGTCTCCACCACTGTGGCTCTTGAAACCAGTCATTCCCATCCTTTTTTATGGTTGAACCATGGAGGAGGAGGAGGAGGTTATACCCATAAGGCTCTTTGGGCACGTGCAGATGAGAGCAGACGTGCAGTATGTGGCACTGCAAACACATCTGCAGTAACACATACTACACAGTCAGGTATTCTTCACGCTGCAAGGGTGCACTGCCTGTGTGTGTGCTTCTCTGGGATTTTTTTGACCCCTAGAAAAAACAGAGCAGTGCATGCATGGGCAGCGCATGCCATTGAAAAGCAGAGTCGGGCTGCCCAGAGCCACGCTGCAGCTGCCAGCCAGGCTTTGCCCGGCAGGATTGCCACTGCTGCAGCCCTGGGGGGCACAGTGCTGGCCCCAGCCTCCCTTACCGCCCCCAGGGTAACTTGCTGCATGCCACAGTGCAGGTGGCACGGGCATTCCCCAGGGACAAGTAGCTGTGGTGCAAGGTGCGCTGTTGCTGCTTGTGCCCGGGGAACCAAACGTCTGTAGTGGCTTTAGGGGAGGACTGCCTGGGGCCCCACACTTTATAAAAATAAAAATTAATTACACTGAATATTTGTATTATCAGTATTGTATTAAGATACTTTCATTGCAGTTTCATGGAGAGGACAAAGTGAAATGGAAATCGAAACTGTCCAACTTGCTTGTAGGTCATCAAAATCAAGCCTTTAAGGGGCCCCAGATGGCTCTCTTGCCCAGGGCCCCAACAACCCTAAGGCCACCACTGCAAATGTCCCCGCTCATCTGGACACAGCCTTTATTTCTACTGTAATGGGAAATCTGTAAGAATGCCATCTCTTATTGTCAAAGTGCCTTAGGAGCTTTGGATGAGAGCTGCTGTAGAAATGCAGAGCATCCATTTGTACAAGCATAAGGCAGTGAGCTGTGATGGTTACTATAAACGAGTTTAAAAGGGGATACACACGTGTCATTCTTCGCTCTAACACCTGACCCAGTCTGTGATTATGGCAAATGTCATAGCGCCTCTCCAGGACTGTTGACCCACCTGCAACACCCCCAGCCACTACTGCCCAGCCAGGCA
>NW_005842217.1:710750-713675 GCF_000455745.1 Alligator sinensis
AGAGTTTACTAGATGTTTTGTCCCATACATTTGTTTGATTGACTTTCATGCATTTGGTATTTGAGAGAGAGGTTTGCGCTTCTTAAAAACTTGACACGGGTAGAAGGCACCTAAGGCATTTTGCTTGTAAAAACAAACATCCCAGAGAAGAGCTAATGCAACGTGGAGTTATTCTAAACCTCCCTGCTTTAAGTCCGTTGTCCTGTGGTCACCGTATAAAATGCAATTTAAAGCTGTTCCTATTTTCCTGCTTGGAGATAAATATGGGACTATTATCGAAAATTTAAACCCATTCCAGGCTCCATTTGGTATTTAAAAAAAAAAAAAAAAGGCAGCTCCACTTAACTGTCAGTCCCTGGCTTCAGCTTTTAATTAAATAGGCTTGCACCCTTCACTGACAAGGAAATGTCTTCCGTTTAGTTGCAGACTACAGAAGGATCCTTTACAGCTTAAGAAGGAGACCAAATAAAATGTCATTTGCCACCTCTCCTGGATAGCTTTCTACTTAGAAATAAATACATAAAGTTGTGTCACTTGGCGCTGTTGATAACCCTTTTCTGGGACAGAAGGAGCCTTGGATTAGAAATAAAAGCAGTGATGTGTCTGTAGCACTCCTAATCCTGCTGCTGTTTTATTTAACTCCAAAGCCTACTGCTCCATCATTATGTGCTGTCCCAGCGTACAGGCGAGTGACTTGGCTTGGTGGAGTCTTTTCATTCACTTTGCATAGGTGTACATGAAGTAAGGTACAGACAAAAAAAGCGATGGCTATCCTGCTTGTCTGAAAGCATGTCTATCTTGCAGATGCTTCCCTGCCTTTGAAGGGGTTTCCACTGAACAACACAGGGTAGCTGTTCATAAAAACTCAATGCAGATTCGAAGTCTGCTGAATTGCCTATCTAGAGCTTGACCAAAGTGTCTCAAATGTCCTGAGAAGGGAATAACACTTACTGGGCATGTCTACACGTGCATTTACGCCAGCTTAAATTTACTGCACAGTTAATTACTGTGCACTAAGTGGGAATAGGCCAGCATCTACACATGCAGGCATTAAAGCACTAACACTGGGTGTGGTCTGACTTGGGACTAAAGTTAGTCCTAAATCAGTCAGTGCGCACAGTGTTACTGCACAATAAGGCATTTATATGTGCATTACTGTGCAGTAAGTAATTGGGCGTAAATTTGATGCCTGCATGATGCAGGTATCAAATTTACATTGAAATCAGTGTAAGTCACCATATTTACTGTGCAGTACAGGCATGCACGTATAGATGTGTGCCTGCAGCATGCAGTAATTTCAGTTACTGCGCAGTAAATGTGCACGTGTAGGTGCACCCACTATGTTTTTGGGGTTTTTTTAATGAAACCATCTCTACTTCTGAGTTCTGCTAATTTGCCATCTGGATTTGGAGCTTCTAAAGTTGTTGTTGACATCCACAATGTTGGGAATCTATTCACTCTTCATTTCAAAGTCAAGTTCTCCTGTTTTTGTGTGGCTCCAACTCCCAGGCCTTTTAGGAAAAGCGTTCACCAAAAAAGAGCTAGCAATGCTGCTGTTGGGCACTGCAGACTCTCTCAATGAGCTGTAGAGACTGCACCATGGGATCACCTCAAGGCTGTTTTCAGGGTTTGGGTGGCAAATAGGCCTTTTATGGCCCCTTTGCAGGGAGGAGTGATTTTCATTTATTAGTAATGGACCCACACAACAAGTTCATGCCCTCTATAGTGCATGGTGTACAGTTTCCCAAATTGTGCTCCTTTCTGTCTTGCCTTTGAATTCATGAGGCTTGGGCCCAATAAAAAGTAGATCACTCTTCTCTACTTCCTCAGTGAAACAGTGATGTGAGGAAGAGATCTTTTCTGCTTGTAACAATCCTACAGGCATGAATCTTGCATGTGAATCTGACCCGTGTTCCTCATTCTCATGATCCTCTTATTGAATGCATGAATATCCCTGGGAAAGCCAATGAGCTTGGTCTCGATGAATGCAAGGAGCAAAGCAGCAGGTTCATATCTATGTTTGTAACAAGTCTTGATTCTTGGTCCGAACCCTTTTAAAGTCCCATAAGAAGTTTAGGGTTAGAGATGAATCCAAGCCTGGATCAAGCCTACTTTTTTTTTCCCCCACAGTTTTAGGAGTTCTTTTCTGAGCTTCCTTTGAGGCACTGACGTGCTAAATGATGAGATCTTATGACAGCCTGGGAGATTTAGGGCCAACATTTAAATACTAAATGCTGAGCACGCTGGAAAATCTAGAGCTGTGGTGCTTGGATCCCCTGTGTTGATTCAAGCCTATTTTTGCATAAATATATGTCAATGTGGTAACGAGAATTCTCTATGCTATTTATATTATGTGACAAGTCAGAGCATATTAAAAATCCTGAAGGATTTCTGCCAGCTCTGGTAGGGAAGAATTATTATCTTTTACACCTGGGGAAAACCTTAGGCCCAGAGAAATTAAGTGACTTAAATAAGTCACAATATGTGTCTAGGGCAGTAAGGGATTGAATCTAGAGCTCTTGAATTTCACACCAGTGTCTTAACTACAAGGCTATTCTCCCTCCCCAGTGTCCCATTTGTCTCCTTGCCTAGAGAGTGTGCGACTTGGACCAAATCTTATCCTTTGGGGATAGCCAGCAATATCTGAGAAGCCCCTGCTTTTGCTCCTCTATATAATGAGTCACTCATGTGACCCTGGGAAACATCTTTCCATTTGTTCTCATAGAGAACATCACCTACTTATACTGTTTAACTAAAGGGCATTATAAATCTGCTCAGCTGGGAAGAATAAAAAGAGGGCTGCATTTACATTTTTATTGTCCTGTTTACATCTGTACTTTTTTTTCCCTCTTCAAACCAAATGTGAAAGGGGGGGATGATGACAATACAGATAGAGAACTAAAACAAGCATCACGTGTGTCTTCA
>NW_005842217.1:713700-722068 GCF_000455745.1 Alligator sinensis
GGCTGGTTAGCATTTATTGGCTCTTCCTTCCTGAGGAAGTAGCAGTAGCAAGCCTAGCCGAACCCTGGCTGGTTTAGAGTAATGGCTCTCAGTGGGGAAAAGTGACTTGTTCCTTACTCATGGATATTTAAAGAGGGTGTTAAAAATGGATTCATTTGAATGCAGTGGGTGCATCTACAAGTGCTATTAAGGTGACACAATAAACTCAGGAGCAGTTTGTGCTGGAATTAATAGCTCCTGGGTGCAGTGTCTACACGTGCACTCAAGACCGCAGCAATTAGAGCCAAGGTAGAGCATCCCTAGGCTGACAGGGGGTCAGCCCTGGGCTCCAGGTGGTGGCAGCAGGTGGTGGAAAGGCTGGCGGGATCTGGGGGTCTGGTCCCCAGCTGGCTCAGCTGACCAGGCACAATTTGTGCCTGGTGGTCACCATTCACATAAGTGTTTGATTGCAGTTAATTACTTAACTATTTTATAGCAGAGTTAATTTACTGCCTCCTAATACTGGTGCACATGTGGATGGTGATGTTTTACTGCGGAGCTAATTACTGCGGAGTTGATTAAGGTGCACGTGTAGATGCACCCTGTGAGGAGAAGAGATAAGATGGATAAAGGGGCTGGGGACTGCTTGGTACTTAGGAGGTTAGGAGTAAGAGTGTAAAGTCAGGTACATGTGTGAAAAAGCAGAAGTACTTCACAGACTGCAGCGAAGTGACTGGATTAATACTAGCACGTCATATGAAGACAGGCTGAAGGAAATAGGCATATCCAGCTTGCAAAAATGGTGCTTAAGAGGCAACATGATGGGAATCTCCAAATATCTGAAGGGCTGTCACAAAGATGAAGAGGAACTCCTTTTCTGTCTTGCTGCAGAAAGCAGGATGTGGACCAATGGCTTGAAATTGAGACAAAGTACATTTTAGATTGGATATCAGGAAAATCTTCTTCAGTGTTACAGCAGTGAGGCAGCAGAATAGGTTGCCTAGGGAAGTTGTGGACTCTCCATCACTGGAGGTGAGCAAGAAAAGGTTAGATAAGCATTGGTCAGGGATGATCTAGTAGTCATGCCTATGCTATCCTATGGGTATCACCCATGCTTTTAGGCTTTGCTCGTTGCTGCATGGGGGCTGGGAAAGAATTTTTTTTTGCCTTCTTTTGCAAGACATATACATAGCACTAAGAGGGGACGATGCTCTAAAGGTATTAACAGGAGACTGTGGCAGTTCATGGTTGTTAACTGGCGAGGCTGTGGCAAGGTGTCCACTGTTATTTGTATTCCAGAAAAGATTTGACACGTTGACATATCAAAGTCAATCCCCCCCACCCCACAAGAAGTTTGGGATGTTCTGCCCTGCCATGCAGTTGGCATCAGTTTTGCTTGCATTCCAGTCTTGGCTGCAGCCAACACACAGTGGCTCTGATGGAGTGGGGTGGGGGGAACACTGATATGCCTTGTGTTGTACAAATGTGATGTGCAAGGTAACAGAAATAAACCAAGGCCCTCGAGCTTATTTCCATGCACGTAGGGATTTGAAAAAAGATTCCTGACCGTTGTCTCTTGAAAACGATGAGTTTTCCTTTGGGAAATGCCACTTAAATGAAAGCCAATTTTTGCAAAATTGGAGGATTCAAAATGTAGTTTTTTAAGGGGAAGGAGCCTTTTTCCAAAATGCCAGTGTCCTGTTTTGAAATGGTTGGACTAGAACTATTTTTGTTCGTTTAATTTGGAAACTTGTTATTAATACCAAAATGCTGGGGTGGGGAGGCAGAGGAGAACATTTCTGTCTTTTATTAAAATGCATGTTCGTTGATCTGAATTGAATTTTAAAGTGTTTCATTTTGTGGAAAATGTTTGGCTTCTTGAGAGGCTGGAACATAGACGTTGTACTGCCCGTGGACAGTCCTAGTGGGTAGAGAGACCCTGTGCTTTAACTCCATGAATAGGCAGGGACTTCCAGCAAAGTGGGATGGCTTCAACAGGTCAGATTGAGGGATCCCCTTCTCCCCACTTCATGAGGGACCCTGCTATTGCCTGAGGGTTGTGATTGCTATCTGCAAGGTGGAAGACCTTGGTGCTAGTCTCTGGTCTAGGTAATGCTTGTTTCAACAAAGCACCTCTCCAGAGATTGGTTGGGACATTGTGGAGAGAGACTCTCAAAGGGTGGCTGGGACACATTCCTCATGGTTGCAAATGCCCTTGAAGAGGAAGGGCTTCTTCCTCTGTCTTCAAGAGGAGGTTAGATGGGCATCTGGCTGGGGTCATCTGAACCCAGTACTCTTTCCTGCCTATGCAGGGGGTCAGAGTCGATGATCTATTGAGGTCCCTTCCGACCCTAGCATCTATGAATCTATGACTTGAACTTGGGAATGTCACCTCCTGAGGGAGCCCCCTAACTTGTGGGATGCTAGGTCAAAGAAGTGTTGGTAGAGTGAATCTTGCCCCAAATCTTTCTCCCCAATTTAAACCAAGAGGCAAATTCAACCTGAAGTTTTTGAATAGGTCTAGGGTGACCACAACTGCATTTTTCCAACAAACTTACTATTTGCCCAAGAAAAAGTATGCCACCCCATTCGAGCTGCAATGGGCACCACTAAGTTGCTGCACTCGAGAGGTATGCTGTTTTTCTTACATCCATATTTGCAGCGGCAGCAGCGCCAATAATAGTTCTCATCTGCCTCTTGCACTTTAACTAAAGGCTGTTACTTCTATAAAGCCTGTAAGGGCAGAATGCAATGTGGCATATTAACACCAGGGAGAAGCAAAATTTAGAGAAGAAAAGTAGGGCATATGATATCAACATAAACCGCTGAGAATCAAGAAGCTATTTATGAACGATTTACTTGCTTAGCCTCTAAAAATAGCTCAGGCTGTACTTGAAAATAGGTCTGTGATTGAAATCAAGTCCTAGACGTGATGTAATTGTGGGGCTAGCTCATGGTTTATGGAGAAAGAGGCAATCAGTTGTTCCAGAAATAAACCCAGAGCCCTTTCTGTGGACAGAGGCGATGCTGGCTTGAATATTATTGTTGTTTTTAGATAATGGAGGAGGGAGATATGAGAAGAAACATTGTCACACCGATCTCACATTTTCATGCTAAGCTAACCATATCTCCTGAATGCATAAATGGGCTGAGAGCTGAAATAATGTCATAAAGCCCTGCAAGAATCAAACCTTGGGCCTATGCTCCCTCAGCACATGTTATTGTGTCTCCATCTCGGTCAGTCTGTTAGGTGGAATCAATCTGCCCTGTATTTTTGACGGCTACCAGAGGGTGACTTGACCCAGCATATCGCAGGAGCAGTCTGAGAGATTGCTGCTGGAAAGAGGGAGGGAGGGATGTCTAAGTAAGCTTAAACTTAAAAAAACCCCCAAACCCCTCAAAATATTTTGTGTTGGACTTAGCTTGTTAAGCATGTTCATGCACAATTAACTCTTTCTCTCCCTAAGCTGAAGTGAAGCATCCTTTAGAGTAAACTAAAGGGAAATCTTCTGTAAGGTAGTTCTGTGGGTGAGTTGTTAAGTAAGGCAGCCTCCTCTCATGAGGCTCGAAATAGAAGTCGTCTAATGAAGTGGATCAGCCATGCTGCGGTACATCACAGCACGGCTGATCCACTTCACTGGGTGAAACGCACATTGCCCCTTGTCCTGTCAATGATGATGGGGGGCGATGAGATCTCCCTGCTTTCGCTGTCCAGTGAATGGGGGAGTACCACAGAGAAGCAAACTGCAATAAAGTAGCAGAGCCTAGTATCATCTTTTGTCACACCACGGATTTTTCTTTGATGTGGAGTGACAAAAGGGATCAACGTCCATTTGCTCAGCATTTGCGCCCCCATAAAAATGTTTATAGTGGCACAAATGAGACATCAGATGATGTCTGTTTCCACCCTCAGTTCATAATGAGCTAGGCGTATTAGGAGCTTCTGCCTCTGGGATGTAAAACCTCCTTCGTCTTGGCTTGTGCTTGTTAACCCGCCTAGTCATCTGGGATGTTTAAGTGATGTTTAAAGCAAAATACAACTGGGGTAATGACAGTCTGCCTCTCTACTTCCCAAGACCCTGCAATTTCATTTAATCCTCTTTAATTTCTTAGATGAGCTGTTGTTCAGGGTATGATGTTATTAGGAACAATCAGCTGTCTCAATATGCTTGCTGTAGGAGTTGGATCCAAGAGTGCGGGGCAAAATGTGTGGTGTTAACAGTGATGTGGTTTTGATGCTGAGTGGGTCATCAGCAAAGGCTGTTTTGCTTTAAGTTTGACTTCATCTTCTTTGGCCAGGATTTGCACCTACTTTGAAAGACAGGGCAAGTTTTAACTATAGCAGACCAGGTCTGAACCACCACCTGCCTATCCACATACATAAATCGTCTGAATCAGTGCTACCCAAGTCCTTCGATGAGACTAACATGAGCTTGCCTTTGCAGGTAGTAGTGCTGAAACATTGTTCAGTGTCACTGCATGGGGTTAAACAGCTGTGGTATCCCACACCAGAGGGGGCTGCATTTTATTTTAGATGAAATTCAACCATGAACATCCAGTTTGTTGTGAGGTATAATTCCTGTTTGTTAAGGAGCCCTAAAAATATTGAGGGGCTGGCAACACACTGAAGGAGGTGGAAGATGTTATATAGCCTTTGTGAGAATAAAGTGTATTCTGAATATGACCAGAATGGGGAAAGCGAGCATGTGTATTGAAGGTGATAGTAGAGCACAAGATTGGAGGAGCAGGGGGCTACTGAAAGCAAGGCCAATTACAAAACGTAATACAATCCGTTATTATTCATGTAAATGTCAGTGTTGTAATGGAAAAGTGGTGTCTCCTAAAAAAAAAAGAAGGTGCTTTTATTGGAGACCAAGGATTAACTGTAGCTTCCAGCATTTTGCATTGTTATATATGACTAAGCATGGCTCTTCATGACAATTTGCAGACTTGTGAGGCCACTACAGCTTGCTGCAGAATGTGGAGAGAAGGAATTGCAATGCAGCTTCAGCTCAGCTGCTGCAGAGAGACCTCTTTTGGGTGCTGACAGACATGCAGCTCCCCAATCTAACTCATGGCACTTCTCAAAAAGCACCACAAGTTAGATGGCCCCTCTTGATCCAGCAGACATTCATTATTGGATTGGGAGAGTGTGTGATCAAGTTCCCCTTTGGAGCTGATCCAGGGAGAGAGGCTGTGGGATTGTAGCTTGTGTCCCCTAGCCCTGCCCACCTGTCCAAGCTGTCATGCTCTCTTGAGATGGGAGGGGGGAAAGGTAGGGGAGGAGGTCTGTCTGTTCTGAGATTTCCCCAGATGTGCTAAGGAGGATGTGGATTGAACCCTCCCACCTCAGGGGGGCTCCAATCTATCTGCTCCATCTTCCAGCACTGGCTGAGGAACCCCCAGACTGAATTTATTCCCCTCCCTTCCCTCCTCTCCCATTCTGAAGATAGTGCGCAGAGCAGAGCTGAGCTGTGTCAGCCAAGCCCTTCTCCCAGCCACACTGGCAGACATTAATGAAAGCGCTACACTTTGGAGCACCTTCGTATAATGAGAGTCCAGATTGTCATGTGATCAGGCATTTTTGAAGCATTCTGCAGCTATGCACTTCTGTCAGGGATGACTGTAGAGTGCTTTCAGTGGCTGATCATGCAACAAACCATTACGTCTCTCAGCATTACTTTGTCCTGGCTAAAACCACCCAGCTCTAGGGAAAATATCTAGTAAGCATGAGAGCTTCCAGGTTCCCAGACCAATCCATAAACGCAGCCTGACATTAAGGAAGGCTGATGTGTTTTTAAATGAGTTGGTGACCTTCCTTTATTGCCCAAAGCTATGAGATGCTGAACACCATTATCTCCTATTACCTACAGTGGGAAAGGGAAAGATTTTGCAATGCAGCCCTTCTGTTCCCCCGACCTCCCTTTAGAAATTCTCTTCCCAGATATAGTAAAGAAGTTCTAATTTTAGAGATGCTCCCTAACTGAGGAGACCGAGGAAGTTGGTAATTGAGACATGATTCCTCAATCAAGTAGTAGCCAGTTAGAGAAAGAGAAAGGGCCCTCCGAAGCTTGCCTACTACTCCACAATAAAAGCTGTTGTTTAGTTCTTCTCATTCATGCTGACTGTATCTTTATAAACCCAGTGATGAGAAGCCTCCAAAGAGCTTTTTTTTTTCTTAAGGAGTAACACTCCAGACATTTCTCTTCCTCCCCAGGCAGGGTCCATCCTGGAAGGAGGCTCCTCTGCATCAATCCATGAGCCTACAATGCAGCATCTTGGCTAAAGTAGCAAAGCCTTTTATCAAAGACAAGTGCATTTAAGTCCTACACACCCCTATTCATTCCCCCTGCAAAAAAAACCCTGTAATCCTGCCTAGCAGCTATTTCCAGCTGAAGTCTCATTGTACAGAACTATTCAGCTGCAAAGGTGGTGTATAGTGGGTTGTCACTGTCTCCAACTTTATTTCCTTTCAAATCCTTTATCTTTTTCATGCACTTTGCCCGTAGCAAGCCTGGAAGTGGCACCTCTCACATGACCTGTGATGCTTTTGGGTGCTTGATAATTGCCTCTCAACTTTATTCCTTTTCAGCTAGTTTCTCACGGTGGTTCATTGGCAGAGAAATTGTTTACCTCCATCTTTACTCTCCCTTCCCCAGCTCCCTGTAACTCTTATTTTAGCTGTAGTCAAAGATTATCCATTAAGAGACACACACAGAGGTCTTGAATTTGATTTCATTCAGAGTTTAGAGCCAGAGAATGAGCTAATGGGCATAGAGGGGACTAGGAATTAGTAGGCATAGGGGATGTTCTCTTATTCTTGCCTCCCTGCTTGCAAAATTAAGGAATTTGCCTCTGAGAAACTGGTGTTGTTTTGCATAAGTGCTCACTATATGACATCTTCTGCTCTTGCTTTTCCCTGAAATTCAATCTGGGGACTCGGGATTTTTTTTTTTTAATGAAGAATATAAAAATTCACATTCCAGAGGAGATGCTTCCCATATTGGAATTAACTTTTCATTGGAAATGGGCCACTCTTTATGCAGAAGTATATTCTCCCTGGACGCTGATTGGCAACACGCTGTAGGTATTGCAAGTATGCGAGGAATGCAGAAATTGAGTGGTTTGAGCTTTCTAAAAGTTACCTCTTAGAATGGGTGATTTTTGCACGCGCAGCCCTTCATACGTTCTATAAAGGTCCCTAATTCCCTGACCTCGGCAGAGGATGTTAGCGTGCTTGAAATTTCCCCTGCTGCTCTGGGCACCTTATCCCTTTTTGGCTTGCCTATGTGGACTAACTCCCTGCTCTGAGCATCTCTGGGAGAAGTAATCAGGACTCATAGTAGAGATGATATCTTTTATGAGACCAACAAGATTTTTGCAAAAAAAATTCTTTCGCTGCAAGCTTTCGGGGACAAACACCTTCCATCAGGCATTGCAGAAAAGATTGTAAAGGTGATTGCTTTTTCCTTGAGACCAATACGGCTACAACCTAGATACCTGACATCTGGGAGAAGTAAGCATTGCATTGCAAGGGGTGTTTTAGGATAGCTGGTGGACAGACAAACCAGCAAGTTCAAAGCAGTATGCCTGGACTTGGAGGGCAGCGCTGATTTCAACCAAGCCTTTGGAAAGTCACTTATACTGCTTATGAGCAAGGTCTTACAATGAGAAATAGAGCCGCCAACAAGCATTTTAATCATATCATGGCTCCTTTTCCTATGATAGATTCTAGTCTAATTAGGTCGCCGTCTCAAAAGTCTTTAGCTATAGCTTTACTCAAGCAAAGCTTCTGCCTTACTGACAAGTCACTGCCCCCTTTATTCAAGTTAAGAGAGCACCTTAAAAAAAATGCATGCACATCTACAAGTGACAGAGGTAGCACTGCTGCTAGAGCTGGTGGAAAAAAATACACAACAGAACAAATCTATTTGAAAAAAATGCTGTTTTGTTGAAATCAAAATGATTTGTGGGAAGGTATTAACATACAGCAGGCATTGACTTCCCCCGAGAAATTTTGAAACTGTTCGAAGATAAGTATCTTGCTTTGACTTTCTCATTTCATTTCAACAAGTATATTACTTTGGTATTAGGAAAACACAGTGTTTCCAAATCAAAGTTTGTTGTAAAATGTTCTTATCAAAACTGCCATTCAGCAGTTTTTCAAAATGCCGCCTCCTCTCCCCCTCCCCTCACCAACTTCCCGTTCATTTAGGGTGAACAAAGTAATGTGTTGGAAAATTTCTGATCAGCTATAGTTGCCCTGAGTTACACTGTACAATTTGGGTGGGACTGTGACCTTTTAGTAATATATTATACCAGTACCAGTCTTAATATGGAGCAATACACAGTACTTTATACCAGCATCCTTTGGCCATTGGGCATTCCT
>NW_005842217.1:722099-758627 GCF_000455745.1 Alligator sinensis
CTGCCTCCACAAGGGATTGGGATAGAAGGCATTGAACTGCCTTGATTGTACTAGTGTGCTTTTGTGTGTAGACAAGACAATACCCTAGTTAACCAACCATACGGGGGATTGATAGAAGGACCTGCACGCTCAGTCACTTAAAGACGATACGATTTTAGCGGAACATCTTATGGGCCTTTAAGTGTCTCATTTTCTCTCCATTGTAGCTGAAAATATTTTGTTTCACTAAAGTGCTTTATCCTCAAGAAACTCCTCTCCAGAATCCATTTCTGCTAGATCCAGTAATAAAGCCCATTAAACCATGCGTAGCCTGTTGGGTAGCAATAAGCATGTTCAGCATGTTTGACTTCATTGCATGGGAACGGAGGAGAAAAACGAGAGGAGGGGAGAGAGTCCTTTTAAACATGCAAATCTTTTTGGATAACTGGCAAAACGAAAAGAGAGGGTTGCCTTGAGAATCGGTTATGAGACCAGGGTAGAGACAGGAGGTCTGGATTCTAATTCTGGTCTTGTGAGATCTTCAACTGCTAATGAAACTATAAAATGCTTCTTAAAATATTCTGTGGACTGACAAATGGGGTTTACTGTGGCCTTTAGGTGCTATTGCAGTATAAAGAATGAACAGTGGTACCCAAGAAGATAGTGTAGAGCGGGGAGTGGACAGCTACAGATAACGCAGATAATGGGGCTGAACTCGATGATCTTCCAAGGTCCCTTCCAGCTCTAATGTCTATGTCTATGAAACGTTTGCTCTAGGACAGGGGTGGCCAACCTGTGGCTCCGGAGCCACATGTGGCTCTTCAGAAATTAATATGCATCTCCTTGACTCTGCACAAGCACACGATGTGACGTAATGGCTCTGGAAGCTGGTCGCCGTGAGCTTGTGCAAAGATTCGATAAGATGCATATCAACTTCTGGAGAGCCACACGTGGCTCCAGAGCCACAAATTGGCCACCTGTGCTCTAGGAGTTTAATTACAAATACACGATGGCAACCTATGTGCTCTGCCATACGTCGGTCGCTGCTTCTGTCCTGCGAAACATGCCCTTTGCCTTAGGAAGTGTTTGGATGACGCAGTAGTGCTCTGACCGTGGAGACAAGTGGTCTATTTTGTGGTCAGCCTGGCTTTCCTTAAGCCTGACTATAATGAGAGGAGTGAGGACACAACTGGCCTGTTGTGGCTACAGTTTCTTCCTAATTTCTAGGAGAGGAGCCCAAGAACCGGATAACTGTGAAGAAAGGTGGAAAGGGGCAGAACAGTTGCAAACTTGACTTCTCCTGGGAAGACAGGATTTATGACTTGTGGCCATTCCTCAAATTAGGTTCATTGATTTTTCTTTCCCACCCCCCCCACCCCACCCCACTTTTGATATAGTTTGTTCCTTTTGAAATGCAATAAATTGCCTGAAGCACCTGGTTTCAGAGGAATTCAAGGCCTTTCCCACCCCCGCTCTTTTACACTCTGAAAGCTGGAGCATTACAGTGACGTATGATGCTGAGCTGCAGCGAACAGTTTGCAGGCCTGAAGTGTCCCCACACTGCAGCTGTAGAAGAGGATGGAAGTGTTCCCCCTCCCACCCAAAAGATTTTGAGATTTAGCATAATTCCTCACTGGAGTGAAAGCCCTACAAGGTTTAAGCCTTTCTAGAAAGACGTGTTCTGAATCTTGTTTCTTTGTTCATTTTAGGTCATTCAAACAGGGCTTTTTGTGGGTTTTAATAAAATCAAAAGTCATTAAGCCGTTCTAAAATGTTTTCACTTGAAGAAGAATAATTATAATGGAAAAGTCCCTGCTTGTCCCCCCATAAAGAGGCCACTGAAGTTGGCTTTTTTCTTTTCTTTTCTTTCAAATGATTCTTGTAGCAAAGTACAGGTTTCCCTCACTTTGTGTGGGTTCTGTATATGCAAATTCACTCTGATGCGATGACCCATTTTATACCAGAATTTTGTTATATGCGAGTTAAATTCACTCTTATGCGACCGGTGTGGTGGAAGTGCACAGTGAGCTGCTTGGCATCATTCCCATAATGCACCATGCAATAGGCAGAGGAAGAAAAAATTATTGTGGGGGCTGAGCCGGGTGATGGTGCCCACACTGGGCTGCAGCACTGGCCCCTGCAGCCAGGCTCGGTCCGGCCCCGTCAGTGCGGCGCCCTGGGAGCTGGGAGATGTGAAGCTGCCCATCAGCAGCACCCGCACCCGCCACTCGGGGCAGCTGGTGCCAGTGCTTCTGGAGCTGCAGCTCTGCTTGTATGTACTGTCTGCTGATGGTGTGTACCAAAATTGTCTTGTAATAGTGGGAAAAATGGGCCCCGTGGGTCAGTTCAGTCGAGGTCTTGGAACATATCCTGATTTGTTACCTTTTAAAGTGGGTTCCCTTTATGCAAACTGAAGTTATGCACTGTTTTCCAGGAGCACGTGTACAGCATCAAGCGAAGGAAACCCGTAAATCTAACTCGGGTTTTTTTGGCCACCTTGCTGCTCTTTCAACACCAAAATGGAACGTGGAGGGAGGGAAAGGTAGGGGGGAAAAGGAAGAAAACACCCAAACATTTTTTCCTTTGACACGTTGTTCCTGCGTTGAATCCTTTTCAAAATCAGCAGAGGAAAAACTTATTTTAGGACACGTGAAATTTTCTCCAAAGCCATTGCAGTTCTCGGGTTTGCTCTAGAACGTGGTATGAGCGCTTAATGCCTGATTCCACGCCATTGCAATATACGGGAGCTGTGCCACTTGACTTCAAGAGGGGCGGCATTAAACCCCCTTGGCACATTCAAATAGCAGTTTATCACCTCTCTTCCTGCAGTGTTGTACAAGGCAAAATGGCAGCAAGCCTGGTGCACTGCAGAGAACCCCTGTGATAAGCGAGCTGGCCGTGTCTGCTACTAAAACTCCTGCCACAGCACGCTACGGCTGCCTCTGCTTTCTCTCACTAAGCATATTGCAGTGGTTGTAACTCCTTTGGATTTTGAACCAAATAAATAAGCCAAGCTCTTAAACCGCATTGGCCTATTACACACTCCATGGGGAACAGAATGGACGGAGGAGTCCGGACCTCCTAGAATAGAAAGAAAGCTCTCAATCGGAGCAGGGGTAATGGCTTGTTTCCCACAGGTAACGCTATAAGAAGCCTGAAGGAAGTATTAGGAAGAACAGCAAAAATATTTATATAGAAAAAAACTCAAAATAATAACTCTTCTTTGGGTTGTTGCTGTCGTTCTATGTTTTGCAATTGTTCATTGTTAAGAAAGAAATAGTGTTTCCTTTTCACTTGCCAGTGTGTGCAGGGGCAGTTGTGTGTGTTTTTCCCCCTACCTCTTTCTTTCCCATCCACTTTCTTCCCTCTTTCAGTGAGGTGCAGGAAGGGAGGTGATAAACTGCTATTTGAATGCACCAAGGGGGTTTAATGCTGCCCCTCTTGAAGTCAAGTGGCACGGCTCCCATATATTCCAATGGTGTCGAATCGGGCATTACGCCTTAAGGTAGCAGAGTCAAAAGTTTGGGAAGGAGAGCAAGGTTGATAAGCAAGAAAAAACTGTGACAAGCTAAAAAGCAAATTTTCCCATGTCTTGAAAGAAAAAATTCAACAGAATATTTGGTGTGGAAGTTGGGCTGGATGCAACTGTTTCTTATCACAAACTTTCACATGCTGGAGTGGATAGGCATCTATCATCCAGCGCCCCTGCTCAGGCAGAGAGTAACTCCTACAGAAGTATATGGGCAGGAGACCTGGGTTCAATCACTTATACCAGGGAGCAAGTTTCACATCCATATCTGACCCTGGGTTTTCCCAGCTGTAAAAGGGAAATAACAGCCCTTCCCTTCTTGCAGAGCAGGTACAAGTCACGAGGCTGGATTGTTATCTGCACACTGGTTTTGAGATCGCTGATGAAAGTAGCTATGTAAATTGAACATGTGTAATATTAAAAATGTAAATTGCTATATTGCTTCCTAGATACTCCATAATGGTCTTTCTAGTCTTAAAGAGCTACCTTTTACATTATGCCTCTAATTTCCATTTGAGCAATAGCTCACCTTTTAAAAGATCTTCGGTTACGAGAAGCCTGTTTTGTTTTTAATACTCAATACAGGACTGAACGCAGGCTTGATATGGCTCCTTTCAGAGTTAAAAAAAACAGAAAAAAAGATTCTGCATCAGATTCTAGAGAGCGACATTACTCTCTGGGTATCGTCCCCACATTCTGGACCTTGCTGTATATGATCTCCCTTCCCCGTAGTTTGCAAAACATTTTGGCATCCTATAGCATAACCTCCTCACACTGACTCAATTGGTTCTGAAAACTAACCAGTAAAAAAGCAAATAGACTGTGCCAGCTGCTTTCTTATTACTTTGCCCACAAAATAATCTAGCATTTCTATATTCTAAAGTTATGCATGTTTTCATAATGGTAGAGAGATAATTGTAACTATTGCTTTTGAAATGGCTTGACTCTGCATTGAATTTTGCCTATTTTTATTATTCTATTAAGGAATCATATTCCAGTCTTCTGCTTTGGCTTTTTTTTTTTGATGTGCTGCCATTGCATAGGGGGATAAACTAAATAAATAAAATTAAATGTACCATTTTGTGTTTCTTCTTTCTCTAATCACATGTTTTAATTTACAACTCCTGACGTAACTGTGCTGGAGAATATCATGCCAATGTTTGCAGTTAGGAAGTCAAGTAGTCTTTCTTGGGTACTGAAGTGCTGTCTTTTCAGGTCAGGGCAGAACAGAGCAAACAGAGAGAAAACTGTGGGTCATACTTGCCTTCTCACTACTCCTTAATACATTACCATTTAATCTCCTTTTGAGTAATGTCCTGGGACCTGAGGTTTCCTGCATCAAATCATATTTTTTAAAGCATGTCTTGAGCCTTGCACTAATGAAAATAATGTTCTTTGTCGGGAAAAATCCTCCCTGGATTCCCCCCTTCCTGGGAATGCTGAAAACATTTTTTTTTTAATCTGCCTGGAAGGGTTAATACATCACATTTCTATCTTTATGCTGGCAAATTCTATTTGGGCTACATCCTGTGTAGTGCTGAACACTCTGGGCCGTCTAGTAAATCAAATCAGCAGGTGCATCCCTTTTCAATATGAGTTTTAGTCCTGGTTTTATGCTTGAATGGGACAAAGTAAAACTTAAAAATGAATTCAAGTTAAGCATTTGCTTTAGTACAGCAAAATATTTAAGTGAATGTCTATCTTTATCCAGCAAACCACTTAAGCATTTAATCTTATTTATAATTTATCTGTGTAGCAATCATGCATGGGGCCCAGACTGGGGCTTCGATCGTGGGAGGCACTGTACAAGTGCAGAGCAACAGAAATGACCAGGGGACTACTCATTATATTTAAGTATGTGCTTAAGTTCTTGCCTGGCTAAATCAAGAAATCCTGGCTCTATGCTGCAAACTGGTTTAAGTGCTTTAACAGTCTTTCTAATTCACTTCCTCTTAAATTAGTCAGATATCATGTTCCAGCAGTGGTAATGACCCAGCCTCTGCATCTGAAATGTTATTTGAGTGCATTGTGTCCATAAGCACAGTGTGAAATGTCAACCTATGTCTACACAAAATAAGGTCAGCAACTACGGAGTGACCCATAGGTGGGCAATGGGCATTTAGACACGTCTCCTTCAGTGAAGGACCTACTGTGTTAAGAGTGATGTGTGTGTGTTGTGTGTGTAAACTGAATAGATAGATATATTCCTTGGTGCTCTTGAAAAACAGCATCCGTCAGGCTGACAGTGTCTACTGTTGTCCACTGTGAGCAGTGCACAGTAGGCCTGTGCGAGTAGGCAGCTATTTAATTCGGCTTCAAATCTGGCTGCTTCAGATGCCAGCGATCCAATCCAGAGCTCCAGACCGGGTTTCTGCTTCGATCTGCTTCGGAGCCGCTTCAGAGATCCGGCCATAAGGTATAATGGGGAATCAATGAAATATCTATACCTTTGTTGTTTTTGCCTGATTTGGATGAAACATGTAGGAGCACTAGCCTCTGCTCAGAGCATGAAGTCTGCCAAGTTTCGGGAAGATCAGTGCAGGGGTTTGGGGGGAACTGCACCCCAAAGTCTTGAAGGCAAAACACATGTCACGTGTATGTGTTACACCACAGGGGGGTGAAAACTGCAGGGGTGGTGGCCCCTGGTGAGGCCACAAAGCTTGTCAAGTTTCAAGGAGATCGGTGCAGGATTTGGGGGGAACTGCCCCTTAAGCTGCAGACAAACAACTCGTGACATAGATGACCCTGTGTGCGTTAAGGTGCAGCGTGGTGAAAGCTGCAGGGATGGTAGCCCCTGCTGCGGCCACAAAGCCTGCCAGCTGTTGAGGAGATCGGTGCAGGGCTTCTGGGTTCTGGGGCCCTGCACCCCTAGCTGCTGACAGACAAAATTCATGACATGGGTGCTTGTGCAACTGACTGTCTGTGTCTTGGGGCATGGGCAGCGGGGGGAGAGGGACTACTGCAGTCCTGGCTGCTAAGCTACTGTGTTACCAGTTACCAATCAATCATGATTCACTCAGGGACCCGCTCAATACACAGTAGCTAGCTAATGTAGCCAGTTAATGAGCAAGGATTAACCCCTGCAAAACCACAGACTGAGAGGAAAGAATCAATACAATCAACTGCCCCAAGACAGAGACAGTCACTCCCACAAGCACCCATGTCACGAGTTTTGCCTGTTAGCAGCCAGAGGTGCAGGGCCCCAGAAGCCAGACTCCCCCTGCACCCATCACCTTGAAACTTGGCAGACTTTGTGGCCTCAGTAGGGGTGAACACTCTTGCAATTTTCACCCCGCTGTGGCTTAACACACACGTGACATGAGTTTTGCTTTCAAGACTTTGGGGTACAGTTCCCCCAAGCCCCTTCACCTATTACCTTGAAACTTGGCAGGCTCAGGGCCTCACCAGGGGCCACCACCCCGGCAGTTTTCACCTCCCTATGGTGTAACACATACACGTGACATGAGTTTTGCTTTCAAGAAGTTGGGGTGCAGTTCCCCCCAAGCCCCTGTACCTATCTTCTTGAAACTTGGCAGACTTTATGCTCTCAGAAGAGGCTGCCACCCCTACATGTTTCATCCAAATCAGGCAAAAACAACAAAGGTATAGATATTTCATTGATTCCCCATTATACCCTATGGGCGGATGTCTGAGGCGGCTCTGAAGCTTTTCCGAAGCGCTTCAGAAGCTCCAAACCGCTTCGGAAAGCCTAAAGAAGCCAGCGCTTTGATCCAGACATGCTGCTTTGGCATCCAAAGTTTCTGAATCTTCTCTGGATCTGAAGCCACTTAGATCCAGCCATGCTGCTTCGGTGTCCAAAGCATCCGAATCTTCTCCGGATCTGAAGCGCGGTCCGAAGCCTCGCACAGCCCTAGTGCACAGTAACAGCACTTTCATGCACTTGATTTCTGAACTGGAAAGGCTCCTCTTGACATCTGTATTATCCCTTTGGTTCTTACCTGCCCTGAATGATCTTGAGACCAAGGCTCCATGCAGTGCTAGTTGTCCTGGTGGATTTTGTGAATTTGAACCATAAGGGATTGACTAGAGATTATCAACATACCCCACTGAATTATCACTAGATAGCAGTGACCTGTGGGCAGTTGTGTAGTTGAATTCCACCCCCCCCCACCAGTCTTGGGCTGTCCTTACATCATTCTGGATGCATTTCTTTACCTTCCTTTTAAATGACTTGCATGATAGCTATGCCACAGCTCAGCAGATCACGCCACTCAGTTTGCTCTGGTAATCTGCCAAAGTTGGCATGATTTTCATCTCCTTGCCCCGCTTACAACCTAAGGAATCAGAGGAGCTGTTTGATGTTTTCCGCATTTCAGATGCACGTAGTTTTCAAGGGACGTATCTTGCCTGGAGGCAAAAGACTTCCATGCAAAATTTTATCCCTAGAATGAGCTCAAAGTGAAGGAAGATTTTCATTTCTCATGGCCGACTTGAAAACAAAAGATGACTGCAGCCTAACTGGATATAGAGATCTTTTATTTACAGCAAATTTTTGGTCTGGCTTCCACTAGAAAGGAACTACGGAGCTACAAGTGCAGGCTGGCAATGTATTTAGAATAGCATTTGGAGGCAACAGGATACCGATGTGTCAGAATACCTGGTATCGACTTCCCAATTCCTTCTGACTGGTTGAAATATTGAGTGTTAGCCATCAAGCCCATTCCCACTGATGCAGCGGGTTAGCTAAAATCTATGCAAGTGATGGATGCTATCACGGCCTCCAGACTCCAAAAATCTTTATACCCTGGTTTCTCTTTAGCTTCTGAGATTCTCATCAAATTAATAGGGATTACGCTTGCCCAATAATGTGATTGAGATGAAAGAGAAAAAAAGATGTCTGCTCTGGAGGAGCAGAACTGGTTGAAGCTATTATCCAGTAGTTATACTTTCACCTTGGCTTCCTGGGTACCAATACTGTCTGTGTTGCACATTTTCACTTATTGCTTCCTTTTGTGCCCCATGCAAAGGAATGAAAGAAGGTGTCTGAAACTTCAGAGCGGGGAATTTAGCAGAATTTTGCTCATATTTTTTTTTTCCCCCTTAAGTCAGAAATGGCTTTTGTCATGACAGCAGGACAAGAAAGTGAATTGAAATTATGACAGAGATGGAAAGTCTTAAGCCATGTCCACAATTCAAACTTTTCAAGGGTCTCTCAAGAGCCCATGGAGCCATATTTGTATCAATATTCAGTGCATCAAGCACTTCAACTTCCCTGTGGCCCTATGCCTTGAAACTCAGAATATGGAGAGACATAAGAGCCCGAGCTGCCAGGAATTCTCTTTTTGGGGATGCCTGGGAGGTGGATTGTTTTTCGAGCTGCTACTGTTTTCTCACACTCCTAAAATAAAGGAGCATAACCATACACTGACTTCAGAATCAAAATCAGGGGATAATAGATTTGATGAAAGCTCCTGGGAAAACCTCCCCTCTGACTCTGGAGCCTGGTTCATATATTTAACAAGTTGCACTCTTACCTTTTGAGTTAGCACAGAGCTAGTGCTTACAATGTTTGGCAGTTGTGTCCTTGGGTTTCTCTTTGCACCATCCTTTAGATAGAGTCATCAAAAATCTTAAACGCCTGTGGTCCTCTGTATGGTATGGTGAATTTTCTTCAAGACTAAATCTAATTCTTTTTGCAGTCTGGGCAAATTCCTATGTAGCCAGAATTCCCATTAGAAATTCAGATTTGCTCTAAATTGGGAGAATGCATCAGTATTAATAATATATAAAAACAAAGTGCTCACCTACAGGATGTGTATAACTTCCAGTAAAGTGTGTGCTAAAAGCATTCAGTTCTGACACATCTGAAATGTCAGAAATATCTGAGGGAAACTCGGATGAAGTAAGAACAAGTGGGGGACAGCATTCTGCCATTTCACACAACTTTATGCAAAAGAAAACTCTTTCCCCATACTTCATGTCTATTCATTACGTTCCACCCACCTCCCTCCCCACCACATTTCCAATCAGATGCATTATTCATAATTTCCACCAACCCCTTTCTTGAAATTGGACATGTTTTATGGAAAAAATATTGAAATGTAAAACTTCATATAATGATTGGGAAGTTCTAATGGTCTGTAGTGTTTTAGATATCAAGGGACTGATCGCTAATGAATCTTTTCCTATGACTCTTCACACCTTTCTTTTTGATGTGGATTTACTCTGCGTCTTTGGATTTAATTTTTCGAACTGAAGTGACTTTCATGGGAGGATTTTTTGATGTGGATTTACTCTGCATCTTTGGATTTACTTTTTCGAACTGAAGTGACTTTCATGGGAGGAATTTGGTATGTATATCATGTAAACACTAGAGGCAATGTTTCCTGGTGGGTGAAGCACTGTATTCCCAGCGCTGCCACTCCAGCCATAGGCAAGTCCTCCTTGTTAAGCCTCAGTTTCCCCCAAATCACAATGTGGCAAGTTTATTCTGCAAAATGGCACTGACTTCTACCTTGTCACAATGTGGGAGCCAGGGGGAGTGAGCTGTCTTCTAAATCTCAGTGATTTGCCTTTTGTATTATTTGCATTCAACACCACTCTAGGTATCTTATACACTAGAATATTTTTTTTGTGGAAGGCAATGCCACAGGAAGTTGTAGGGGCAGATAGCACAGCCAGGTTCAAAAAGGGGTTAGACAAATTAATGGATGATTGATTGATTCAATAAACCAATGATGGTCGATGCTGGGAAGGGTACAGCAAGGGATAGGTTGCTTTAGACTGGGGTGGCTGACCCGTGGCATGCGCAACCTGTGTGTGTGGCACATGGCATGTCAGGGAGGGGCAGGCAGCACAGTGGTGCATAGGCAGGGAGCAGAGGAGCAGATTGAGGGAGGGAGTACAAGGCAGGGACTGAGCAGGCATAGGGGTCTGAAATGACATGTAGCAATGGCATGGGGCTTAATCTGTGGCACGCCTGGCTGAAAGGTTGGCTCCCACTCTTCTAGATATGCCCTGTTCGTAGGCCTCCCCGTTTAAAGCGTCCACAGCTGCTACTATTGGAGATGGGATACTGGGGGAGATGGACAATTTGTCTGGTCCCATATGATGCCCTTTATTTGTTCCCTTAGCAGCAGCTGATTTAACAAGGGTGTAAAACATCCCTGTGCATACCCTGAGTGGTACTGTAAACCTTGTAGAGCTGACATGGGGCTTGGCTTGCCCATGAGCCTTTTGATGGTCACGTGCCAATGATCAATACAACTGTCTCTCATTATCCTGTCCACCCTCCCTCCTTTGCAGAAAGCATGGCACGGGGCCTTGTTTTATCACTGATGAGCATAGAAAGGTGGCACTTCTGTATAGTTATCTTTTCCCCATTGGCATGCATCTGCATTTGGAAATATATGGGACAACAGAAGTGCGTATGACCCAAGGGAGCAGAGGGGATTTATGGCTGGCAGGCAGTATTTAGTACAGATGTGCAGTACTGCAATACTAGTTGCCAAAAAAAACCTCTGGAGATATACATCATAGGAGGAAGTTGTCAGCAGTTAATTTTCAGAGGGCTAAAACTTCACTCATTTCTACAGGCGAGGAGTCTGAGAGAGCACAGAGGCTAATAAATCATTTGTACCCGTGGGAATTTTTATGTACTTTCTGAAGCAAGAGTTATGTTTTTTCTCTCACATCAGATAAAATGTTAATTTTTACCCACTGAAACAGATCCCTTTAATGACCAAGTTTGTACAATATCTCCCAGCTAACTTTATTTCAAAGTATCTTCCTTTTGAGGCCAGATTAAATATAATACTTAAAGATGTCTTGTTATAATCCGAGCTAAAATACCTGGCTAGTGTTGTGGGTGCATTTGGGGATTATGAGAGTAATTTGCATAGAAAATTGAAGTCCTCCCCCCACTCCCCCCCTTTTTGAACTTTTGAGTGGGAAAAGTGTGTGCAACAGTAGTCGCCAACCAGTGGATCTTGATCCACCTATAGATCTCGGAGCCTCTTGGAGTTGATCCAAGGCTGGCATGGGGGGCTGAGTGCCCGCATGCATGCATGCACACCCCAGCCCAGTAGGTCAGTCCATGGGGGAGGGAAGGGGCAGGGGCTAGATTGAGGTCCCCATGGTGAAGGACAGTGCTGCAGCAGCAGGAGCAGGGGTAAAGTTGAATTGGGCTTCGGCCAGGTGGGAGGCGCCTGCTGGGGAGGTGCAGCCTCAAATAATTTTTTTATCTCTCTGCCTCGATCTGCTCCCCCTCCCCACAGACTTACCTGCTGGGGGGGACGGGGGGAGAGGCAGCAGTGCATGGTAGATCTTGGGTTGCTTTTAAATGCCAAAGGTAATCTCTAGGGCTGTGCAAAGCTTCAGGTACTGATTCGATTCGGAGGAGATTCTGCCCGATTCGGTGGCCAAATCCCCAAATCCGAATCTATTCGGGGAATAGTTAAAAGGTCCAAATAGATTCAAAGCTCTCCAAATTGATCTGGAAAAGATTTGGAGAGCTTCAGCAATTTTTGGGCAGTCCCCGGTGGCTGCAGCAGGAAGCTGGACCGGGACTCAGAGCTGGGAAGTAGGGGGTGGGGGAGCAGAGGCTGGAAGAGGGGGGTAGGGACCATGGGGGGGGCCCCTGCCTGCCCCCCATGGTTGCCCCGCCTGCCCCAACTCCCGGTGCTCTAAAAAAAAGCCCCACTCACCAGGTGCTGTCAGGTGGGGGGCGATCCCCACTGCCCCACGCCACATGGGGGTCTCCACCAGAAGCTCTCTGACCCCCGCCCACTATCCCAGCCCCCCCCTCACCCCCATAGCTGCCCCGCCTGCCCCAGCTCTGGCCCTTTTTAAGAAAAAAAAAATCCCCGAACTCACTGGCTGCTGCAGCAGCCTTGGAGCTTCTGGGGGCTCATGCAGAGCCCCCTTCCATCTCCCCCCACAGCGTGGGGCAGTGGGGGCCAGCAGGGATTGCCCCCTGCCGGGCAGGAACCAGTGAGTCAGGGCTTTTGTTTTGTTTTTTAAAGGGCCGGAGCTGGGGGGGGCAGGGCAGCCACGGGGGAGCTGGGAGAGCGGGCAGGGGATGGGCCTGTGTGATTCGGCTGATTCAGCAGCAGCCAAATTTCCTAATCGGATTCAGCTGAATCAATTCAGGACAGTGATTCGAATCACCAAATCGAATCACTGTCCCCCGAACTGGCCGAATCCGAACCTGAAGCGAATACTAGCCGCTTCGCACAGGCCTAGTAACCTCCTACTTGAAAAGGTTGGAGACCACTGGTGTACAAAGATCTTGGGGTTTTCTAAAACATTATTGTGTGCCCCTGCTATGTTTTCTGGATGCCAGTTTTTGAGAGTGAATCCTAAGCTCTGCTAAATGAGTCATCTGAACCAAAAGCATTTTAGTAGAGAAGAAATAAATAATGTGCATCCCTTTCTGATGCATTGTTTGTCTGTAGGCCCTGAATTCATCAAGTCAATTTACTATGTGCTTCGCTGTACATACCTGCTTAAATAGGGTGACCATATCATGGTGGAGGGAATCTGGGACAGGGAGTCCGGGAGAGGCGGCACTGCCCCTGCGTGCAAGCGTGCACAGGCAATGCAGAGGCCTGCAGCTGGGCACTGTCCCCCATGTGCAAAGCCTGGACCTAGTTAGGAGCTGGCCGTCACCTCACCTTCGTGACTGGCAGCCAAGTGGGGCACCACGTGCAGCCCAGGCCTCGGCAGCAGCTGCAGCATCTGGGAACCGGGCTGCCAGCAGTGGGCGGCCATCCCAGCTCACCCCGTGCAGGTGCCTGAGCCCCAGCCAATCCCTGCCCCAAGCAGGAGAAGAGATGGCCAGCCTAGCCCCCCAGCCTCCAGCTGCTGCTCAGCAGGAGCCAGGCCAGGCACTACAGGCAGCAGCAGCGTCTGCCTCTGCCTGCAGCACCCAAATCTGGGACTTTTGCTTCAATTTACACCAATCCACTGGGACACTGGGATGGTTTATGAAATCTGGGACTGTCCCGGCCAGTCCAGGATGAAGGGTCACCCTCTGCTTAAATCCAGTGCTATTGAGCAACAAACTTTAGTGTTATTTCAATGAGATGTAAGTGCCTCCTTACATTTTTGGCTGAGCTGGCCTAATGCACTTAAGCAACCTTAACTTTAAACATCTTCTTTGCTCTGATCCAAAATTTTGTTAGCGTGCAAAATTCACATTGGCTTTTCAGGGTGGGCTTGCAGAATTGATCTGTGCATGCTGAAAAGGAAGCAGCTTTCCTATCCTGTGTCACCAATTTTAATGCACCCCACTCCCCTCCAATAACTTTTGCACCTAGGAATAAAATAAGATAACATGAGCTTAAAAAAGCAGTCCTGCACCATTTATTCTGCACGGCAAGATATAGATTTAACATTTGACATTCTGTGTTTTCATATTAGCAAGGTTAGTCATTATTAAATTAGATTATCTCCTTTGTACTTTTAAAAAAACCCAAAACAACACCTTTCTATAATTAAGCAGATTCACAAATCTTTGTGTGCTCAAAGGAAGCAACCTGGACAGTCTCTATCTCCTCCTCCCTCCCTCCAGCCCCCCCCCACCCCCATTTATTCTTGCTTTATTTGCATGTAAATGTAAAATGTAATGTGCAATAAAGTCAGAGAGAATCAAATCTTTTGCTAGTATAAATCAGCTGTGTTCTGTTGACTTCATTCAAGCTACATCCCTTTACCCCAGCTGAGGATTTGGTCCATGAGGCTCAGGAGACAAAGAACTTGAACGAAGTCATAACAGGAAAAAATTCCCCTCAGTCATATTTCTCTTTATTACCCTTTCCTCTGTGGCCATGATAGGATTAGTGATATTTCCATTTGTCTGTTTTATGTATTTTGTTTGCCTTTACTTCTGAAAAATGATTACAAAATGAAAAGTTTGTCAGGCTCTGGAGTTCAGAAGAACCCTCTCAGGAATTTGTTTCATACTGTGGAATAGCAGAACATGAGCAGGTGTCTGGGTACAAAAAAAATAAAAAATAAAACACATTTTATTAAACTTTTGTTTTAATATAAGAAAATAATTATTTTAGCTTGTCAGAGGGTGGGGGGAAGAATACACACAGCTGCGAGAAGGCAGGCAGCATTTTTATGTGCCGAGTGCCTGCAAACTATGAAGTAAAAAGAAAACAAAAGCACCCAATAAATATGCAACTGAGATGCTACCCTAAATAGGAAACAAAGCTGCATTGCATATGGATACTTCCCATCTGCCAGAAACTTTGGGGCAAAGAAGAAATGCCCAAAAGAGCAAATGATTTTTTTGGTTTGTAAATGGGACAAAGGCTGTTGCATGCAGTGGGATGGTATCTTGATAATGGCCTTAGGCGTCTCAACCGTCTGTCAGACACCAGGGAATCCGGTTCAAAATGGCTGTCCTGGTAGTTAAAAGTTCTCTGCAAAGTTGCTCCAGATAGTAGGAATAGCTTTGTTCTCATCTGCCTCCTTGTCTCCGGATGGTTTCAGACTACCTTCCACTACTGCAGAAACTGAATACCTCAATGAAGCGACAGGTTCCTCATTCTCTTATGGCCATCCTCTTTCCATTCCTCTACCGCTGGCTTTTTCTCTCTCTCCTTCATTCTGTCCACATCGGCAAGAAAGCCTTCTCCTCTGCAGGCCTAAAGGTCCAGATCACCTTCCCTGCATCTCTTCGCCACATGGACACTGGTCTAGAAACGCCTTTTCTCATCTCTGAACCAAGAGTTAGAGAGTTTTTGCATTTCTTTGTCTCTTGCCTTCACTTTTTAGCCTCACTTTTCGTCCACAAATGTCTCTGTAATTTGAGGCATCTTGAGAGGCGAGGTTCTTTGGGTAGATGTGATATCTTTTATTAGACCAACTAAATTGTTGGGGGAAAGTTCTTTGCAAGCTTGTGGGGACAAACACCCTTCATCAGGTATAGGGAGACTCTGCTGGTGTTACGTGTTCTCCAAGGTAGAAAAGAAGGTAATTTATAATAAGCATGTCTGTGAAAATGCAAATGAGTGGAAGTTAGGAAGACAACGGGTAGAGACAGGAGGGGAGGGGGACACAGGCAACTGGTAGGGAGAGGGCATGGGGGGGCACATGCCCCCTTGACAGAGCTAGGAGGGGAGGGGGGCACAGGCAACTAGTGGGGAGGGCACATGCCCCCTGCCGAGAGAGCTAGGAGGGGAAGAGGACACAGGCGACTGGTAGGGAGAGGGCACAGGGGGCACATGCCCCCCCTGAGAGAGCTAGGAGGGGAGGGGGACACAGGCAACTGGTAGCAGGGGCACGTGCCCACCCTAAGATTGGCCCCTGACTTGGCACCACTCAGGACGGGGCAGTTTGTTTGCTGCGTGGGCCGGTGGCATGTTGTGGGGTGGGGCACTAAGCCGCAGCACAGAAGTATAGGAGTGGATATGGGGCTTTTGGCCTGCCCCCAGGCCCACCCATAAATGGTTCCCACCCGCCCACCCCCACCTGACTCAGGAAGCACCAATCACCACTGGAGGGGGAGAAGGGAGGGACATATGTGAAGGAGTGCAAGTGGTCAGCTTGAGGCAGGTTACCTGGTGTGTCAGATATCAGGCAGGTTGTAATGTCATAAATCCAATGTCTATATTTAGTCCATGCTTTTTTTGTATCCAGTAGATTTATGAAGTGAAGTTCATAGGCTTGTCTACGAAAGGTGTTTTAAGTTCCCTTTGAGGATTACAACTGAGATCAGAGAGGGAGTGGTTGTCTTGTGAGAAGTGGGCACCCACAGGTCATTGGAAATGTTTTGTCCGTGATGGATTTTCGGGGTGCGTTCATTCTGGCAGGCAGTTGTTGTTTGGTTTCTCCTACGTGTTTTCCATCAAGACACTTGGTGCACTGGATGAGATGTATAACATTTCTGGGGGTGCAGGTGTAAGATCCAGCAATGGTGATGGTTCTGTTTGGGGTATGCTTATTGTGGGACTGGTGGAGATGTGTTGGCAGGTTTTACTTTCTTGTCCTGGCATGGTCTGGATCCATGTGGTGTGGTTTGGGTCATAAGAAGTTTGCTTCTGGTGATGAGGGTAACAAGGTTTGGTGCTTTTTTAATGCCTAAGATGGGTGGTTCTTAGAAGATCTCCTTAATAATTGGGTCTTCTAGTATGGGTTGCAATTGGTTGAGGATTTTCCGTATAGGTTCCAGGGAAGGCTGGTATGTCATAACTAACAGTGTGCAATTTGTGGGGATTTTCTTGTTCCACTCATTTGCATTTTCACAGACTTCTTGTTTACTTTAACTTCTTTTCCACCTTGGAGAACACAGAACAGCAGCGAAGGCTCCCAATCCCTGAAGAAGGGTGTTTGTGCCTGAAAGCTTGCAAAGAATTTTTTTTTCCAGCTATTTAGTTGGTCTAATAAAAAAGGCACTCAAAGAGCCTTGCCTGTCTATGTCCTTAGACCAATGTGGCTACAACCAACAACCCTGCAGGCATCTTAAGATGCATTTGTTGAGTGACTGGGCCAAATTACAATACATTATACTGTATTTTAATGAGAAATCTGGCCATGATACCAAATCAATTCCTGCTTCCAGACAAGTGCTTCTCAGTCTTTTTAGACCCACGCACCCCTCAATAGACTATTGATTGTGGGTGGATTAAACCTGTGTACTTACGATAAACAAGCTAAGTGATCCACAGGAATGGATGACCCACCTGGCTTTGGTCCTAGCAAGTGTAACGGGAGATTTTGTTCTTATTCATATAATTGTCTCATTCGTTTCTGCAACTCCCCAAGCTATTTGCCTTCACATAATCCTACAGCAGCAGGTTGTATAGCAACAATGGGCATGCAGTGGTGACAAGTAGAGAGAGGTAAGCCATAGAAGAAAAATACATAGAGGCTTCATGGAAAAGTGCAGGACCGGGAAGATGTGTGGAGATGCATCCCAGGATGAAAAAATGGCTGGAGGCCTGTTGGTTTGTTCAAACCAATAGTAGGCAAGAGAGCAAAGTTATTAGGTTGGGGGAGGACAGGAAAGTGAGCCAATTTCTCCATTCCGGCCAAAAGACCTTTCTGAAAGTGTAGCTGAGTGCTGCACAGATTCAAGTTGCAGCTTTGTGTTCACATAAGGGGCCAGGTGTGGTCATTGGTGGGTCCATGCTTATGATGCTGCCCTTTCAATTTCATCCCAGATCCTTCCATAGATGTGCAACCTCTGATGGAGAGGACTGCGGTTTCCTATGAGTTTCTAGCACTGTGGGTATCAGAAACCACCTGAATAATATTTAACACTATTCGTTTGCCTTATTGGTCATTTACATGGGGGTCATGTGGCTTCAGACCATTTGCATGCATTTGTATTAACCCGCAAGTAAAATATTGGTTTTCAACAGTCCTATAGATGTTCTCGGTGGTGTTACACTAGCTAGCACCATATGCAAAAGGGACCTGGGGGTCATAATTGACCATAAAGTGAATATGAGCCACCAGTGGGACAGTACAGTTAGCAAAGAAACAATATGCTGCTGTGCATCAACCAGTGCATCTCTAGCAAAACTAAGAAAGTTATTCTCCTGCTCAACTTGGCATTGGTGAGGCTGCAGCTGGAGAACAGTGTTCAGTTCTGGGCGCTGCACTTCAAGAAGGATGTGGAGAAGCTTGAGAGAGTGCAGAGAAGAGCCACCCATATGATTAGAGGCCTGAAGAGCAATCCATACGAGGAAAGGCTGAAAGATATGGGACTGTTCAGCCTAGAAAAGGGATGACTTCGGGGGGAGTTCGTGGCAGCTTACAAATATATCAGGGGAGAACATCAGGGGCTAGGCAAACAATTATTCACCAAAGCGCCCCAAAGGAAAACCAGGAGCAACAGTCATAAACTCCTAGGTTTCATACTGGATATAAGGAAAAACTTCTTCATGGTCCATGTGACCAGACTCTGGAATAGGTTCCCAGCAGGAGTGGTGCAGGCATCTACCCTGGAGATCCTCAAAAGGAGACTTGGATGCACACCTTGCTGGGGCGATTTGACCCCAGCTGTCTTTCCTGCCCAGAGCAGGGGGGCTAGACCTGATGATCTCACGAGGTCCCTTCCACCCTTAAACTCCTGTGAATCTGTGATATATGCCCAAGATAGGACTTTAAGGGTACATCTACACAAGACATTTACTGTGGAGCTGCCTGACTAGCTCAGCAGTAAAGTCTCTGCATCTACACATGCACTCGTATTAGGCAGCAGTGGACTAATTAACTCTGCCCTGGGTTAGCACTGGTAAACACAAGTACTATCCCACAGTGGGGTTCTTTAGTGCGCAGCAGCTCATGTGTAGTTGCTGATGGGGCTGTCTGGGGCATGAGGATGCTTCAGTGTGGGGGCTGTCTGACAGCTAGCCCTGCACTGGAGCACCCTTGTGCCCTAGCCAGCCCCTCCACAACACGGTGAGCCAGGTCGAAGCATCCCCAGGCTGGCAGGTTGACCCCTTGTGTCCCTGGCCAGCAGGGACTGCTCCAACCCGGCTCAATGTGCTGTGATCCCAGGCACACATGTAAACATGGCATTTGGGAGCAATACGCTCTGGTTCCATATGTGCTAGAATGTATTGTGTTGCATTAATTTTACATGTAGATGTGCCCTAACTCACTGACCAGGCTTAGAAGTCAAAGGAGATATGTAAGAAATTATGAAGGTTACCAGTTCCCGGAAACATCCGTTGGTATATGTGTTAATGGAGTTAGAACTCACACAAGGCATTGAAGATGGAAATTAGGGTTACAGTTTATCCTCCACCACCACATTTGTGGCTGGAATTGAGTCAGAAAAGGGAAAAACAGCCTTGCAGTTGCTGATCTTAAAAGTTCTGCCTTAAGTTATAGAATCGGTAGGAGAACCCGAGTTTTTCTCCATGAGGGAATTGCAAGATAAAGTATTTATCAAATAATTTATTAGAAGAATACCATCAAATAATCAGTTAAACTCAGCCTTGGTTATAATGACAATAGGAAAATTTCACTGTGCCACTGCTAACATCATAGGGATGTTGTTGCCACAAAAAATAACCGCTGTAGATTTGCCATTGAATAATACACTGTTTTGGTTGACAAACATGTAACATGAACATGTTCCTTGGGGGCTCAGCAGATAAAGAGCTGCATCTATCATTCTGAGGTTTCATGACAGGGCTAAGAGTATACGTACATACTTCTTTTAGTGAAAGTGTTTTGATATGACAAGTTCCTGAAAATCTTTCTGGTCTCTTAGGTTGTTCTCTAGATTCCCAATGGGAAGATCTTTGAGGGAAGAAACTTTTATCCTTTTTCGCCTATAGGATTCTTTTCTTTTCCAGTCTGCGGGTTCACATTTCACATTTACTGTGTACTAGCCAAAATTATTGCGCGCTACGGGAATGTGTCTACATGTGCATGCCCATGCTGCACAGTAAATATGGTGACTTATGCCAGCTTGAGTGGAAATTTCATACCTGCATCATACACATATCAAATTTACGCCTGATTAGTTACTGCGCAGTAACACACATGTAGACGCCTTACTGCACAGTAACACTGTGTGTGTGTGGACTAACTTGGGACTAACTTTAGTCTCAAGTCAGTCCACACACAGTGTTAATATGCTTTAACACCTGCACGTGTAGATACCGGCCTATTCCTGCTTACTGTGCAGTAATTTACTGCGCAGTAAATTTAAACTGGAGTAAATGCATGTGTAGACACGCCCGGTGTTCTATCTATTGCAGCTGTCACTGAATCTAAAACGGGTTGTGGAAATATTTTCATCATACACACCATACCTTTTGAAGGCCTTCACTCATGCATGCCTCCTTTTTATCTTTTTTCTTTTTTCCTTTTATTAAACAGCTCAAGTCCTATGCAAAACAAGAACATGGCATCCTAGTCTTTAGCACTGGCTGGCTGCCTGATTTAGCACCCCATCCTGAGGTCCGTACCATTGTGCCACTACTGCTTTGGACAGCCAGTGAAGCTAGATGAAAGCAAGAGGAGATAGGCATACATCTACTGCAGTCCTAGTTCCCAATGACAATGTAGCCATGCCCCAAGTTCGGAGCGTCTGTGGATTCCTTCTCAGCTTGCATAACCATTGGTACCTACGTTTTCAATTTTGTAGTTTTTCTGGTGCCTCTTTATAGTTGGAAGGTTTCTTAAAGCTCTTGCTCGTGGAAGAATGTAATTGGGTAAACACCTTGTTTGATTTTAAAACATGTTCCTAATCTAGAAAAGCTAGAGAACATGATGCAAGCCTGGACAAAAGCCTCAAAAATGTATTTATATATATGTATATATGTATGTATATGTATAGGTATGTATATACGTTGGAATGTGTGTGTGTGTGTGTGTGTGTGTGTATATATATATATATATATATATATGATTTTAAGCTTGTCTCATTATTTTTCTGGGGACTCGGCTCATTCTTCTGAACACCTGATGCTGGCACTATTGGGTTGTTGTTGCTGTTTTACTGACTGTATTCTAGACTTTTTTCAGGGCCCCAAATAACAACTTTGTTTAAAAAAGCTAATCATATCTCAGGCCAAATCAGTTCCAAATGCTATCGACTGAGCAGAGCTCAGTCATTCAAGTTTGTTTGGTGCTACCACTGGCAAGTATCCTACCTCCCCAACTCTTCATCCTAGGGCTTCAGATGTTCCCAATTCCATAGCAAGCATCCTACATGCAAGCCCCAAGCCTGGAGGCTTTGGAGTTCACGTGCCTCCTAGTCTCATTTGCCCCCAGCCAAAAGACTGAAGGAGTAAGGTAGAGGGAGAGCCCCAAAACGATCCCCCATCACCACAAATTGTGTAGCTGAGATCCCCTTATTTGCAGGTGACTCTTGCAGGGGTGCCTGCTCCTAGTGCAATGGACAGGTCTCCATCCTCTAACTATACAAAGTCATTCAAGGCTAAGAAGAAGGGTGTCACCCCAGCCAGGTAGGTAAAGCCATCTAGGTTGAAAAACACCTCGTGGTGGTATCTCCTCTGCCAGACCCCAAATAACACCGTGAGAATCTGCAACCAGATGTAGTGCACTGAATGGCTGGGCATCAGAGATGCACCGTCACCCCCCACTCCTGTGCTCCTCCAGCATGCGGGTGAGGTATGGCAATGCCAGTTCAATTATATCTGCAATGCTGAAGGGCTTTAATAAACCAGACAGAGCCCATTTAGTGTAGCTGTTCCTGTCATGAACTTTATAATAAGAAGAAGACAAAGCAGCCTGCTCAGATTCATAATGCAGCAATTTCTGGGAATCCAAAGAGTCAAGGAGAGGTAGAGAGACCTCTTCAAAGCTGACAAGGTGAATTGCACCAGTTCTAGACGTCTCCTAATAGGAGAGAATGTAACTGTGGATGGACAGATATGAGAGAGAGAGAACGTGTGCACGTGATTGAGGAAAAAATAAGCTGCTTATGAATCATTTCAATGTTGGCACAGGATCGGGGAACCAACATTTTTTAGGGCCCAGAAATGCTCAAGGGAGTTTTTCTTTAATGTTTCAACAGAAGCCTGTAATGCTGCCTGGTTTCAGCTGGACCTCCAAGTGAAAAAGCAGCCCTTGCTAAGTACATCTGTGGCCATGATCCTAACTGAGTTTTTCCTAGATGGGGTGAGGACTCCCCTTCCTGACGACAGTCCCGCAGGAGTTTTATCTTCACGATGCCTCTAGGAAAGCCAGTGAGTGTTATATATCCATCGCCCAGAAGGCACAAAATAGAATAATTGACTTGTCTAAGATCACACAACAAGACTGGAGCTAAACCAGACGTGGATCCTGGTCCCTGGAAGCCTACTAAGCAACCTATAAACCAGACTTTTTCCCTGTATCAGGTCAGAATAGGAAGTGCCTGCTGAGTTCCCAGGATTATTTTTTTTCCCCTGATTCCTCTCCCAATTTTTCCAGCTGAAAGAATTTGAATAGCTGTGGACACACAGCCAAGGTTTTTGAGGCTTGGAAAAACTGAATTTATGGCCCTAATCTTTTCCAGAAGCATTGTTTCATTATCAAAGCAAAAGTGTGCTTTGTCGGTGTGCCTGTTTTATTCTAAACTCCATTTCTGCTGCTTAGTTTGTTTTTTTTTGCAGGGGAGGGAGAGAAATCCTTCAATCCTCCCCCCGCATCCCCCCAGTTAATCAAAGCAATGCAGGAAAAATGTCTGAATGACCATGTACTCTTTTGCATATATGAAATGTCAATTCTTTTGCATGCTTCAGTGTGTTGAGGGAGTGAAATTCAATCCAGCAAACAGGGTTAGAACCAGGCTTGGGAAAAACTCACCTCTCATTCTGGGCTTCATGAAGAACGCAGATGATCCATAGGTCTTCATGCTGGCATCTGCCTGGGATGAATGTCACTCACATGCTTGCAATTTGATTCAAGATCCTCAGATTGACGGCATTGCAAAGTACCACTATTCACCTGTCCTTGCTATTTCTCATATATTGTTCAGGTTTCAAAGAGATGACTTACTTTCCATATAAATATCTGCCACTGATCAGGTTGGAAATGCCATGAAAACAAAGTCAATTGCATGGCTTAGTATTATATTTCTTTAATATTTGTTTGATAAAGGCATCGGCCGTATAAGGTTAATTGAGCAACCTCCGCTAATCTAGGTTATTTTTAATTTCTGGAGGTGAAGGTCCCTTGGAGAAGTGTGTTTGCTGTTGTGAGATTTAAAGGTAATTATAACATTTTTTCTGACACTGTGCTGTTGAGAATGAATGCCAGCATTTCCATTTCAGGGTTTATTTGATCTTTTTTCCCCCCCTCCCTTTGCAGAACATTATCATATTAACCCTCCCCTCCTGAATCCCTGTGCTGCCGTGACATTTCTGCAAGAAAGGAAATATGCTCTTTAAAGTACATCAAGCAGGAGAATACTTTACAGTAATAAATAGAGTGGCTTCTATTGTTTCCTTTAATGTGGGAAGAAGAGAGTGGGGGAGGTGGGTTATTTCCATTTTAATGGCTAAGCAACCCAGTTTGGACACTATAGTTAACCTTCACCTAAAACTTCAGGCAACTTCAAAATTTTAGCAGGGCTTTGAAAGAGCTCAGCTGTGTTTACTCTGTAGGTCCCAGGCTCAAATACCCCTGCATTATGTGGAAGTGATGTTCATGATGCAAAAGTCAAGCACTTGAAAATTAGCCCACTTGAATTCATAATTAATGAAGGCAGGAATGGTGTGTATACGTGTTGAGATGCAGTCTCTAATTACACAGTCACGAATCTCCCGAGGTGACTGCCTGCGATAGCAGCAGCATCGACTTGATGACGTAGGAGTCCCTTTGGAGTCCTATGACTTGCATGTGCCTATGCTGTGGTGCCGGGTGTTGGTGGCGATGGTCTGCCAGATCTTCTCTTGGCAAGGCGCAAGAGGTTTGCACAAAGCTTTGGCCAAATGCAAGTCCTAAGAAAATGGCCTTTTCTGGGTCTTCCCCTCCCCCCTTTCCTTAAAACATGCAAGTCATACAACTACAAAGGGTCTCCTAGGTCATCAAGTCGATGCTGCTGCTATCGCAGGCAGTCACCTCGGGAGATTCGTGACTGTGTAGAGACTGCATCACAATCTTCTCTAGGCAAGGGACGAGAGGTGCAGAGGAAGCTTTGGCCAAATGCAACTCCTAAGAAAATGATCTTTTCATCCTGCGATGCACCTCTCAGCCCGTGCCAAGAGAAGATCTGGCAGACCATTGCCACCAACACCAGGCACCGCAGCATGGGCTCATGCAAACATCTCTGATGACTCCACACAGCTGCATCAGGGGAGCGAGGTTGCCAGAGTGCAAAAGACATCCTGGAAAAGCACCAGCTGCTGAGGCTTCCCCACAGTCCCTTCTTCTTCCTCCTCCTCTTCTCCATCTGTTTTTTGATGCGTCGCCATACTGCTCTCAGAGACCTGTTTAGTGGCATCTTCCATTCGGGTCCATTCAAGGTGAATTTGTTGTTTCTGATTTAAGTTTTGAATACCTGGCGGCACCCACGTCTTCCTTTCTTTGCATTAAGCTAAAGCTCTCGTGCCAGGACTCGGGCAGCTTTTGCTAAATGTGTCTAGTCATGACACCGTCGTCCTGGGTAATCGGCATTTTTGTCACTGAGATGAGACGGGCAGAGGAAATTTACCTTCCCTGCGTTGCCACGGACCTTTCTTCCCACCCAGTGAGAGAAGACTACAGCAAGCATGAAAAGCAAAGAATCAGCTCATCCGCGGAGTCTGCATAATACATAGATTCTCTTTATTGCGATCGTTACTCGCGGCACTGGCATATAACCCCAAAGAAAGAAGATTCTTCATATAGAGCGAGCAATCTTTCTTTGACCTTATGAAACTAATTATTTTATATCCCCTAACCGAAACTTTATAATTCAATGTAATTGGCAGGAGAAGTCCCACAGTAACAATCACAGGGTCTGTTATTGTTTCCTGTAGTACTCCGCGGTGTGAGTGCTGGAAAAACAGACTCCCCTTCTGATGTTTAATGGCGAGAATTAAAATAAATCATGCCAGACCATACAGTAGGCTCACCAATAAATAATTCCTTCTCTCCAATTGTTAAAATTGCATTGGAGCTCAGCAAGGCAAAAACCGAGGCATGTGGCAATAAGCTTCTACAACAGGGGGTTGGTTAAGAGGCATGGCCTGGGACTCAGTAGCACAACCGGAAAGACAGCCTGTCTTTCCTAACGTTAGTCAAGTCTCTATGCCTCGGTTTCCCCATCTGGAAAATAAGAAATGACTATCTACTGCCTACAAGTATTATGAAGCTTCAGTGACTGTGAAGAGCTTTGAGATGCCCGGATGCCATGCACAAAAAAGCAGTGTTCATATTACAGTACTGCCCAAAGGCTATAGTTGAGGGCAGTGTTGTTATGCCACAGTAGAAAAGTGTCCCTGCACCGTAGAACATTGAGGCACGATTTGTCACTATATCACTGTCTTATAGATGGGGAAACTAAGCAAGAAAAGGATTTAGAGCCAGTTTCCTAATTATTTAGGTGTCTAAAGAGGTGGGCAGATGCCCCAAAGGGTTTCCCAGAGCAGTGAAGCACCAATGAAGCTGAAAAATCGTATCTTGGGCCAAATCAGTTCCAAATTCTATCGACTGAGCAGAGCTCAATCACTCAAGTCTGCGTGGTGCTACCACTGGCAAGTATCCTTAATCCCAACTCTTTATCCTGGGGCTTCAGATGAATTAGAGGGCACAACAAGGGGATGAAGCTTCAGATGAAGCTTTTCTCTAGGAGTTTACCTCTTGAGACGAAAATATATCTTACAGACTCTGCCCCTGAATGACTTGCCGAGGGTCACCCAGTGCAGGCTTGGAATTTGAACATGGGGCTTGTGAATCCCCAACCAGATCCTCCTACCTTCATTCCTATTAAATAGTGTTCTTGTTGTTAGGCCGGTGGCCTGTATTGGCAGTCATCCTAGAAGTAATGTACAGGCAAAGAAGCTTGCTTCCACCCACAGCTAGGCCTTTTTTAAATTTAGGAGTTCGAGGTCAAGTCAGTGCCATCTCTCAGTGGACCTGTGAACACGGTGCTGATGAATACCACAGTAACTGAGAGAGGACCAACCTCCGAAGGCAGATCCATGATTTTGTTTTGAACCAGACTCACTTGCATGTTATTAAGTATGAACTCAGTGAGAAGACATGAATCATTCCTAAAGTGTCCCTTGTTCGCTTTGCCCAGATCTGTTCCTTGGATAGACAGCTCCACCACTAAAAATAATGCAGTGGCTGGTTAACGATTTTTATTCATTCTCTTGTAGTTTAATGATCCCTGTCATTTAAATCGGTATGCGGTAGTGTTGGGCTAGACTGTATCCTTTCGAGCACTTGGGAAACAACATCAAACAAAGCTCTTACCTAGGCTCTTTTTACCTTATGTCTTGTTTAATACAATCCATGTCTTTTTGACCTGGATAAAAGTAACCTTGTTGTGCCCTCTTAAATCCAATTAAATACTTGTGCAAAATTCCTCCCAGTGGCCTGCTACATTGATTATGTTGCTCCTCTCCCAGGTCCTCTTTTTCCATCCCGTCACACACACATGGCTGCTTTCACTCCTAAGTTCCTTTCTGACTTATCCCCATCCTGCTTGGTCTCTGCTACAGTGCCATCCACCCCTTCTTCTGTTTTGCCACTGATCCAGGCAGCAAACCCCTTCATGTCTTCTACCGTAACATCCATTCTGCATTGGGTCAAGCTTCCAGCAAAAAAAATCCATTTTTTATCTCACTTTAAAACCCATTTTAGCCTCGGGGGTATAAAAAAGCTGGCATAGCCGATTACACCCAGGCCCTTGGAAGTATTCGGGCATCTAAATCCTTTGGATTTCAGTAGGAGTTAGGCACCTCCTTTACCTTTTGAGGGTCTGGGCAGTGGGAACAGCACCTTACAGTTATTATGGTCGTTGCACCAGTTTCTTCTCCTAATTCGACTTCTGAATTTCATCCATTTTTTACATCTTACCCTTGGTTTGTAAAATCTTCAGGGCAGGGCCCTGTGTGGCACACAGAAGCTGAGTCCTTGAGGCATTACGATACAAATACTAATTATTATAAATAAAACAACATCCCAACCACTGACTTCCTTGAGAGTGTGTGCATGTGCACTTCATTTGCAAATAGACCTCATTGAGAATACGCTCATGTGCAGTTCATTTGCAAATGGATCTCATTAGCCTAACAACCTCCCCATCTTACTCCTCAATGGGTTGTTGTTTCCATCACAAAACACACCACGTGATTATACATTTTAATTGGAACCTGCAACTCCTGCTTTTCCTCAAACTTTAAGGGCTTTCTAACTAGACATGCATTGGCAGATGAGCAGGCAGTGCCTCAAGTTAAGAGACCATTATCCTCTAGGTCAAGACAGAGGCGCCCTTGGTAGAAAAGCATTCTCTCAGTGGGTGTGAAATGCATGTCTCTGTAAAGAAGTACAATTAGTGCTGGGTATTTATTGTTCATTTTTACCTGTATCCTCACTGTGCCATTTGTATCTACGTGGTGCACTGTGATGAAAACTTAAGCAAATAAAATTGCAAATAATCATACAGCCATGGGAACACGGGTGAGGGGAGAAGTGAACAGGAGGTTAGGGAAAATCCTCCCCTAGGTCATCAGATGTGTGCTAGGCCTGCGCGAGTCGGCAGCTATCCGATCCGGCTTCAGGTCCGGCTGCTTCGGATGACCACGATCTGATCCGGAGCTCCAGACCGGGGCAGTTCCCCCCAAGCCCCTGCACCGATCTTCTTGAAACGTGGCAGGCTGTGTGGCCTCAGTAAGAGCTACCACCCCTGCAGTTTTCACCCCCCTGTGTTGTAACACATGGACATGACAGGAGTTTTGCTTTCAAGCATTTGGGGTGCCGTTCTCCCCAAATCCCTGCACTGATCATCTTGACACTTGGCAGGCTTCATCCTCTCTGCAGAGTCTACCATCCCTGAAAATTTCATCCAAATTGGATGAAAAAACAACAAAGTTATAGATATTTTATTGTTTCCCCATTGTACCCTATGGCTGGATCTCGGAGGCGGCTCCGAACCGCTTTGGGAAGCCAAACGAGGCAGCGCTTCGACCCGAACGTGCTGCTTTGGACCCCAAAGCATCCAAAGCTTCTCCGGACCCGAAGCTCTGTCCGAAGCCTCGCACAGCCCTAATGCATACTGGCTGGGGAGAAGAGAAGCACGGGGCAGGTGGAGGAGGGACATGAGTAATGACCAGGGATCCTGGTTTCCTCTGATTAAAAAACAAAAAATCCCCAATTTTCAAATTAAAAAGAGTAACCCAAAATCCACATTTTTTCATCATTAAAATGAAGTGCCACTATATGCATAGATATATACCAGTGGCGTTTCATTTTAATCATGGAAAAATGTGGATTTGTGGTTACTTTTTTTAATCTGAAAATTGAGGATTCTTTTTATCAGAGAAAACCAGGATCCCTGCTAATGTCTATGCTTTTTACATCGAAGCAGAATGCCCCATCCTAGATTTTCTGTCCCATAAGAAGAGCTGAGCAGCTGGACACACCCCTTTTATACCTCCTGCTTGCCCGTTATAGTCCCTAAAAGGTTCCTCGACCTTTCAGAGCATCAATTTTCAGATGCTCGATTTTCAGAGCATCAGGGACACAGCCTTGTGCTGCTTACAAATGAGAGTGCTGATGTGCAGCCCCTCCCCACCCTAGATGTCCGCAGCTATATAATGTCCTCCGTTTCCTCCCCCCATCGTGGAGGTGTTAATATAGTCTTGCGTGAGACCCAGCTGTTCAGATTTCCTCCCGGCGACAGATCGAGTTCCCCCCGTACTTATCAGAGCAAAGAAGTTGAATGGAGTATGTTTACCCAGGGACAGCCTTTGACAATCTGTCTCCAGGCCCTCTAAACCTGCCTCCCAATGGCAAGTTGATATATTAAGATATTTTTTTTCTATCTGCCTCTAATTTCTGCCTATTTATCTCCCAGGTGGAGTCTTCAGTGACAAGCTAAGCAGAGCAAGGCATCTGTAAACACTAAAAACTCTGCCACCTTGACAAGTTCCTGCACTGCATCATCTGGGAGCTGAGGTTGTAGCGTGATTTGGTGGAAATACAGGGGCAGTGGACTGTGTCTTCGGCACTGCTGTTGGCAGGTGCGTTCTTAATGAAGTTGCAATGAAATCAGAAGGTACAGACAAACTAGGAGAGCTAGGGACTGCTAACATTACCAGCATCTTCATTCCACTGTTGCCAGTCAAGTACTGCGGTTTGGTAATGAATGAAAGGCTTACTCTGGGTTTACTGCTTCATTAAGAGTTCGAGCCTCATCTTCCGCCACTATAAATTGGGCTACCCAACTAATTTGAAGCCAGTGGAGCTAGGCTAATTCACACCCACTTGGGGATCTTGCTCTGTTTTGTAAAGCCTGGAGGCAGCAATGCACTTAAGCCCATGCTTAATTTTAAGCTTCTCCTTCTGTGCATTCAAGTTAGTGGTAATCGCATGGTTAAATGCTTACTTAGACCAGGAGGGACTTAACGACCTTTCTTAAAGTTAATTAAGGGCTTAAATGTCTTAATGAAATGGTTCCTGATTTATTTAAAGCTTATTTTCCAATGAAGAAAAATTACTTTTTGATTGAAATGAGCAGCAGTTTTGTGAAATTCCTATGAGTCCTCGTGGACAAAAGATTCTCAATACAGTTAGACTTATTAAGGTAATATCTTACCAAGCAACGTGCAGGTGTTAAGGTCCAGATTAAGAACATGCCGTGATAAAAGTTGCAAAAAAAAAAAATTTTAAGCACTTGTACAGCTATCTGAAAGTGGAAACAGTTCAGATGTGTTGGGATTTTTTTACCAGAATTGGACCAGAACTGCTATCCCAGATGGGAAAGTCTGTAACTCTATAAATCTCCTACCACTACCTTATGTTCCAGCCTTGAGCAAAACCTCAGTTTTGGGATTTGCTTTTCCTTTCTTCTGTCTAAAACAAGGGAATTATTCCTCCCTTCCCTTTCAAAGACCTAGTTTCACCTCCCACGTGACTCAGAGATGCCAATTAAATAGCCCAACTGAGGGAGTGCTCAGGAAGTTATTGATTAAGGCCCCAATTGATTATCTCGTCCTCCTTTCCAAGTGAAATGGGCTGTATGGAGATTCATCAAGATAGGGATGGAAATGTGGCGGCCTGCCACGCGGTGTGAAATGCGAATTGTTCTCAAAATCCTCTTCTGATATTTGTATTGAGCTGTCGTTGAACCTCGCCACCACTGTCTCTCTTAACCCTGATTGCAGCAAGGTGTTGCATGCTGACTGCTCGAGGCTGCTCAGAGTGCAGCGTGCCGTTGCCAGCCACGTATCACCCCACTTGTGGTCCCAACTGCTCTGGACAGTCTGCATCTTCCCAGGCCATCACTGATGATCCAGTCCAGCTGGATGAGTGATGCAGGTCTTCTACATGTACCTGGCTAGGGTCATCCAATCCCAGCGCTTTTTCCTGCCCGGGGCAGGGAGTTGAACTCGATCTGCTGAGGTCCCTTCCAACCCTAATATCTATGAATCTATGCACCCCCGAAATGAGTGTGTGATGAATTTCTTTCCACTTCGGAAACTAAAAGCAAGGCAAAAAGAGGCACAGTAGGCTCCTCTGGGAGGTGGCAGGATTTGGTTTCATCCCTGCTCTCAGGAATATTTCTCGGTTTTACCTAGTGGCTATGGTAAAATGCATAGCCAGTCCTGGGAGCAGGGGCCAGGTCTTTCTCCTTCCACCTGAGTGCCCCAAGCAATACCAGAGCAACACCCAATACCAGAGTCATTCACCCCTATTTTCACCCTGCCCCACCATCCCTGCTTCTTGCGCTCTTTGCATCCAATCCTGAGGTTCCTGCACTTCTAGCTGCACAGTGACCCAACTTTAACAGGGGGGTGTAGGGCTCCCCCACCCAACCTAGTCCATGACCCAGTAGTCAGAGACCACTCCTGGAAGATGGGAGATGTGGGTTTAAATCCCCTCACCTGAGGACATCCATGAACCTAGGTCTTCCCCTTGCTGGGGAAGTGCTGTAATCAATCGCGAAGCTGTCACATAAAAGATGAGTGATGGCACCACTTTTCAGTCTCTCTCTCTGTTCATTGTCTGTCTTTTAAATTCACCTGCATCTGGCCATTGACTCTAAATGGAGCTCAGGCACCTAACTCTGTATCCTTGGATTATAGGACCGAAGCCAGGCACTTTACCTTCAGGCATTATGCTGCCTAAATTAGAGGCATGACCAGTGCCTCCCTGGACTTTGTCCTAAGCCTAAAAGTCTCAAAAAAATTCCAAAAAAGTTTAGGGACCGTTTCCAGTTGCTTTCCAATGGGGGTCCAGTGCTGTCTTCCCTTTGAAGCCTTTGAAACTCTCAGCCTAAAATGTTGACTGAGAGAGGTTTTCACAGAGAGACCACTAGGTTTTCCTGTGCCGTAGGTGCTCTGTGCATGTGGAGGTATCAGCCTACCAGATAGGATTTCCCCTGCTAATCAGTTTAATGAAATACTTATTGAATTAAATAAAATTACCTTGTTTTCAGATTGTACATGGAGGGGGTGGAGTGGGGGAAGAAACGTCATACAAAGGATTCATGCAAGCTGCTTGAATGAAATCTGCCTCCTGGTTTTGCTCAAGGAGAGTACTTTTCCTTCACTGTAAAATATACCCTTAGGATGCCCTGCTGCTGAATTTCCTTGAGCTGGGTTTTCCCACATGGGAGAGGCGATGTACAAGAAGATTGTGCTATGCACCAGATTCACCCCTTCTTCTAAAATATCCAAGATCAGCCATTGTCTCAGCGATCTATCTCTTTGGATAGATCCACACTGTCTATGTGGCAGATTGTGGGGCACTGCTGCGAAACACGGCCCTCCCAATCATTCTTCTCAGTCAGCATCACAGCCTGGACATGAAACTGGCTGCGTCTACATGAGATGCTGACTGCACAGGCTCTCGTTACTGCAGCACAGTAGCTCGTTATTACCGCGCAGTCGTATCGCAGGGCACGGAGCATGACGTGATGCTGCTGCGCAGTAGTAATGAGCTACTATGCCATCGGCATCACCGGGAAGCCGTGCAGGGACACTACTGCACAGTAATACTGGTCATTGCGCAGCCATTTAGTACTTGGGGATGCAAGTACTAAATGACTGCTCAGTCAGCGTCTCATGTAGACGCAGCCACTGTGTCACTGATTTTATAATGTGGTCCTAAGCACGTTCCAGGAAACACTCCCAAGACGGCTTGAAAGTAGCTCTGGACATGATAGGGCTGCATGCAACCTGTGGCACTACCTCATTTCCAGGCTTTGGCTTATGCCTTGTGGGAGGGAGAGGGCAGGACATGCTTGTTGGCAGTGCTGTGTCTGCCCCCCCCACCCGTGGAAGTGCTATAGACAGGCCCTTTGTTTCTTCTGAAGAGGCTGTGTGGAAAGTTAGGGCAATAGGACTGGACTTGCTGTGAAAGCAAAGAGCAGAAATCCTAAAATATGGATCCTGTCTAATAGACTACTGTGCACAGTGTTGATTGGGGTCACATGTGCCCTGATTTGTACTGGCTTTGGGCCTCCAGAGGATATAAATAAATGCAGAATTTAGCTTACGGGGGCCATTTAGGCAAGCATTTCCATCTGAGCTTTTTAAAGCTGCCTACAAGATTCCAGCGCCCAATTCTCACTAATGGGGAAAGGTGTCCACAACTTTATCAGGCTTTCTTTTCCTCTCAGATTTAGGGACCTGAACAGAGACCTTACATTCCCAGTTAGACACTCATATCTGTTCTTCAGGAGCTAAGGATCCTTCATCTCCTATTGACTTTATGGGGTTAGTGCAGGGGCTTAAACCACTGGCTGCTTTTTAAGTCCCTAAAATGGGGCCTTTGGTGCCTGACGGGAGGTGCCACATTTGAAACATCAGCCTTCTTCTGTACACTTTTACATTGAATTTTGTATGATTTGAATAGGGTGAGCTGGGGAAATGTCTAGCAAAACGGTCCCCCTGAGCTGTTTGTGCTGGCATACCCAGGGAGCTCCCAACCCTCACCCTCCGATCGCGGAGCTGGGGAGATTTGTTCCCAGCTGCAGATGCACAATTGTGATCATGGAGCAAGGGCTGGGAGCCTGTTCCCTGCCCAGCTCCACAATCATGGGAATAGGTTCCCAGCCTGTTCCCTGCCGCTGCTCTGTGATTGTGGAGCTGTGTTGGGAACAGGCTCCCCAACCCCTGCCCCATGATCGTGGAGTGAGGGCTGGGAACTGTCCTGGTCTGGGGCAGGGAATCGGGGCAGGGAATCCCCAAGTACTAAATGACTGCGCAATGACCAGTGTTACTGTGCAGTAGTGTCCCCGCACGGCTTCCCGGTGATGCTGATGGCATAGTAGCTCATTACTACTGCACAGCAGCATCCCGTCATGCTCCATGCCCTGCGATACAACTGCGCAGTAATAACAAGCTACTGTGCTGCAGTAACGAGAGACTGTACAGTAAGCATTAGGGCTGTGCAAAGCTTCGGATCATGATTTGGATGATTCGGAGGCCAAATCTATCAATCCAAATCGAATTCCCTGCCCCTGGTTTGGGGCAGGGAATCGGGCAATCGCGGCTTGGAAAGAGCTGCAGGGGAGAGACAGGTTCCAGTCCCTTGCCCCAGCCTGCGTGGGCTCGTTGCTAGCTGCCCCACTGATGGACTGGGGCAGGAGGCTGGGACCTGCTGCTCCCCTGCAGCTCTTTCCTGATTGAGGAGCTGGGGTCAAGAGCTGCCTGCTGCTGGGCAGAGGGACATTTGTCCTTGCCCAAGCTCCAGTGGCAGAGCCTGGAGATAGCTGACTGTCTCCTGGCTCCATGTTGCTCCCTGCTAGCACCCAGGGGAAGTCTAGAGCTCCCTGTGACTGATGCAGGGGGCTGGTGGCAGGGGGAGCAGACTGCTGCCAGGAGCAGCAAATCTGCTCCTGCATCCCTGCACGTGTAAGCACCTGCCCAGGGTGGGTTTACTCTAGTGTAAATTACTCTAGAAGAATTTACTGTAGAGTTAACCCAGCTCATAGCATTTGTGCTTGTAGACATGAGTTCTAAAACTGAATATCAGACACCCAGCACAGAGGCTCGTGCCAAAAATGGGAGGACGATTCTAGCTCTTGAGATCCCCAAGCCCTGTAAGTGGCCTGTTCCCTTACCCCCATGTAGCAGAGACAGCTGAATTCTTCTGTTCCTTGTTCAGGGGAAAAGATTTTAGGATTCACCCCTGTAAACCACCCTCATCTGTTCAAAGTGCGAAGGAACAACAAGTGCAAAAGTGCAACGAGGCGGCTCACTGCAATTGAAATGGATATTCAAGCCTGTCCTGCTGCTTAGTCTGGCCTCCTTTTTGGTGTAACAATAAGGAAGATCCCCAAATCCCCATTTTTCATTAGCAACGGGCCATTTTGCGCCGAAGTCATTCGGGGAGGAATGAAAAGCTGTGATTCTTAAGTCAACCAGCAAAGAAGGTCATAAGAGCCTTGCTCTATTTGATTTTTTTGTTCTCTATCGGCCAGCCCTGACCTGCCCATCCCACAACCCCCTACCTCTGAGCCAGCTCTGTTTTCCCTTTAGCCTCGCCTCTCTCCCCTTGTGCCCTCTTTCTGACTGATTTTTCTCTTCCCACGGCCTTCTGCTATCCGTACCACCCCCTCTCGCTGCTCTTCTTCCTCCAGTGCTGTAGACAGGCAGCCTTGCCTGCCTCCAATGTATAATATTTCCAGTCTGAACACTGAGGCATTACTTTTGCTGAATGATATTCATTCATCCCCATCCACTCCCCTCTGTCTGTCTAATCTGTCGTCTGCGTGTTCAAGCTACACTCATCATCACAGCATAGGAATTCCCAAGAGGTTAAGCTGATTTAGTTATTTCCTCTGTCCTTTCTTGCTCTTCTCTACCATGGGTCTCAGTACTGGACTCTTCCAGTATACCCAGACGGTGTCAGAAAAATGATACTAGCATCAATAATGCAGGCCATGCCCTTCCCTCCACTTGCAATAGGTGACTGTGGCTAGCAATATCTCTGCCCTCGTGCAACCAAGAGGAGTATATAAAGCTCCCTATTGTCCCCAGGCTAGGTCTAATTCCTTGATCATCCATAGCACATAAGCTCTAGGCCAACCCAAACACTCAACTGTCTCTTCATCCTGTTTGAGGACTTATGTGTTTGCATAGGCCTTGCACATGTTCCTTACTTGGGTGTGAATCTCACCATAATGGATGGCAATGGCATCGTGCAACCTGCTTCAGTTTGGTTTTGCAATCTCGGAGCAATCGGATTTTCACTTTCAAGGTGAAATCTTAGTATAAATAGTAAGTGTTGTCCTTGGTCTCCAGGTATAGGCCTTGGAAACATGTGCTGCTGGCACAGGCTCCTATCCTGTGAATTTGTCCTGTTCTGTGCAGGTTTGGATATCGCCCTCATCACCACGGTATCTGAGCACCTTTCAGTAATGCCTGAAGTGATGGTTAGTGCGGTTCATTCATCTTCTCTCACTCAGTCCTCCTGCTCCAGAAGAGAATGGTATTGCAGGGGAGTGATTTGTTTTGACATGGGGTTTTTTTTGTCTATGCTAGATTTATGTTGGAAAAGGCCCATTGGAAAAGTGTGCCTTGTACTGAGACAGTTACGTTTGCAAAAGTCCTTACTCCTTCGTTCTTAGGGGACATCATCCCACACAATAAGACCAGCTCCCAAGATGCCTTTTTCCCTTCTGATAAAAAATAAAATAAAATCCCAGACTGCCTAAAGAAGCAAAGCTGTTAATTTAGACTTTACTTGGAGCTTTCAATGATCTATTAGGTATCCTGGCTGCAGACTATTGAGCGTCCTGAAGATAAGGTCCTGTATCTTGGTTTGCTCTTCTACAGGAAATCAGTAGAGAGAGAAGAGTACAAACAAAGGCCAAAAGCTCTTTTGAGGGAGGATTTTTTTGTTGTTTATAAAATTATACCTATATCTGTATCTCTCTCTCCCTATATCGGTCTGCGTACAGCTCCCACCTGTGATCTGATATGGAACTTATCTGTAGCCAAGATTTCTGTCTTTTATGACGTTGGGTATCCGTGATTCAACTTTGTTCCTTTTGCTTTTTCCAGCAACGCCAAATCAAGCATGTGTTCTGCTTTTAAAATATCTCATTGTCCTTCATCTTCCAGCAAAGCTGTTGAATAAAGATTCTGTCTAACAAGCTGCAGAGGTGAGTCGCCCCAGCCAAGTGAATGAGCGTGGGCATGCAAGGCTCTTTCTTTCTAACTTTTCATTAGAGGGCAGTCTTGTGTGTCCCTGAACACCAATACCCGCAGCTTCAAACATGCTCGTGCACACATGCATCGGCACAGACGCGTGCTCTGTTATTATTTATTTTACAGTTCATACCTATTCACTCGTGTACCACATGCGCCCTTTCCCCAAAAATCAGCCCTCCAAAATCGGGTGCGTGTCCAAAGCGGACAAGGTATTTTTCTAAGCAAGGATGTGCTTCTCCCCCTGCTAACCTCAGGAAA